>NC_068376.1:31044109-31081609 GCF_023724105.1 Carassius gibelio | reverse complement strand
GTCCTAATATCGAGCCCTGAGGGACTAATATCAGACTTTAGCAACATACTGTCTACATCCAGCCAAATAAGATTTAAACCAGGTAGAATACTGCCAGAAACACTAAAAACAACTTCAGGTGAGTAAAATATTGTGTTCCACAGTGTCCAGTGCTGAGCTAATATCTAAGCGAATAAGAATGGAAGGAGATCCAGAATCAGGTGCCATTAGTAAGTCTTTTCTATCTTTTAAGAGCAACAACATTTTCAAAAACAAGACTGCAATGGCTCAAAAAAATTATTGACAGAGGTTGTGCATCTATAAAGCAACAACACACTCTAACATTTTTGCCAGGAAGGGAAGATTTGATATAGGAAGGTAGTAATTAAAATTGTCCAAGACCGAGTTTAGATTTTCAGTATGGCAATGATTTTAATGCACCTGGAGCAACTGCAGAACTCAAGGATTCATTCATTATTTTGAGCACCATTGGTACAAGCCTGTAGATAGAGGATCAATGCATGTGGTAGGTTTCATACCTGAAACCCCTGTGAGGTTGCAAGAAATTTAATGACTTTGGTCAGAGGAAGGCAATAACATTTTATGTGGTGCATAAAATAAAATATTTTGAAGAATGATGGAAACCAAAGAACATTGATGAACGTATGTGTGAACAAAAATATTCAAAATATCTTCTTTTGTCTTTTACAGACACGTGCTTCATGACTAACTGAACTTTCACCCATCATCAGTCATCAGTGTTCAAATATGAACTTTATACTTAAACTGTAGTTATGAAGTTACGTCACTGTTCAACAATGTGTGCAGTGATTTCACATATTCTGAAAAGATATATCTCATGTTCATCTTGTTTCATCAAAAGACAAACATAAACAGCAAGCATATTTATGTGTATTATATAACTATTCAATGGTAGGGATGAACAATGGATGTGGAAGGTAAACAAAAGACCATCAACAACTCTATAAAACTCCTTCAGAACTATCAGATGTATCTCAAATTCTGGATGAAATGACCCTCATCCATCTCAATTAGCTTAATATTGCTAAGACGAGATTTACAGAACGTTTCACTGAAATGCATTGACAATTTAGATGATTTGCAGTCAAAATGCGCTCATGAAGTAGAAACATGTAAGGGATATTGTTCTTATGCAGTTACATTGCAAAACATTGTATCTGGGGGTTTCTTAAAAGATATTGTTGAAGCTAACACACTGAAACACTAGCATGAATAAAAACTGCAGAGACATTGCGTAAAAAAAGGATGCAAACGCATCTCACAGTTGACAGAAATGAGAAACTAATATAATATTTATAAATGGCTATGAAAATGAAGTGCTAATATTAGTTAACACTTAACCTCCACACAAAAAGAGAGAAAAAGCTTGTCTGAGAAAATAGCAGAAAGCAACAGATGCTTAAGAATGATTGGTCAGTAGAGATTTTAAGGCGGGACTTAGCACAGTGCCAATGGTGGGATGAGAAATGAACACTCATTTATCCATAATACCCAGACTCAGTAACTGCAGGACAGTTTCCACTAGGTGACACTGTTTTAATAACAGGGAAAAACTCAAGTAACTATGATGCAATTCCCTTTTCTGCCACAAGAGGAACTTATTCACACCTCTTGACTTAGATCAGAGTTCTTCAACACTGCTCTTGAAAACCCCTCTGTCCTACAGAGTTCAGCTCCAGCCCTAACCAAACACACCTGAACCAGCTAACTAAGGACTTCAGGATCACTTGAAAATCACAGGCAGGGGTCTTGAAAAATCGATTTTGCTGGACAGTGCGTCCCCAGACAATTGACGGACTGTTCGTCTACCATCTACATCACCTCTTGCATCAGTAATTACTACTAATGTAGAGAAACTGCATCTTTGAGATATGCTCTCACTTGTCTCTGCATCTCTAAATACAAGCCAGAGTGACTAAAGACACAGATGACGCATCATAATAGTCAGAACAGCCAACGTCATCGGTTCGATTCCTAGAGAATGCATGCACTGCTCGAATGCAATATAAAAGTGTCTGCCAAATGCATAAACATACACGTTTCAATTGCTGTGCACTTTGACCCATATTCTGATATTGATGATGTCTGGCAGGGATAGATATGGCACAAGGTAACGTAATAGTGAAAGTGAGGTAATAGTAAAGAACTCAGAACCCTTAGTTTATAAAAACCCTTAGAAGGATGATTTGGACAAAGTCATAAAGAGAAGGTGATATGAAGAAGCATGTGACTACACTCAGAATCTATCAAAGGCATGATTGTGACCTGTTCGACACACTTTTAGCACTTCTCTACCACTCGAGAGGTTTTTTAATTGTTGAATTATGAATGCATTCCACTTTCACGCTGGGTTAGGGAAGACGGGTAACCAAAAAATCTTTAGCTTTCCAGAACAAATATAGATATCAGATATGTTTTTGTATTCTGGGACTGTTTTAAATGTATGGGTCAAACCTTAATTCTTTGATGTATGACCAAGGCCTCTCTTGTCAAACTTCTGACTGAACATCATTCTTGCCCCAACATGCAACTCTGGCGAGAAAAATACAGTTTTTTGCATAAAAACATAAAATAGAGGTTGGAACTTTTCAGGTAGTCATACCTTAAACAGACAGCAGGTGGCGCCGGAGGATTTATCAGAGATTCTGAGTGTAATTCATTCTGAATTCCTACATTTCAAGTTTTATGAACAGATATTCATTCAGCAGACACTTTTACCATTCAACTTACAGTACACACTTAGTACAGATTCAATCGTCTTGGTGGAACCTGCGGGAACGTGTCTTTGCTCGAGGGTTAATAGCTCGTTCTCTGCAGGGTTCAAACCAGCAAACTTCTACATTTTGGCCCTAATTTTTCGCCACTACACCACCACACAAATAGGTTTGCAAAAGGGAACGTTTGAAAAGAATGAACTATCACACAATTCAAAGCGTCTCTGGAAAGTCCGATGTAGGTAACTGAAATTATATAAGCATTTTTTACATGTAAAGACACTGAAACACATTTTAATAACTTTATTAGGTGTCTAGTGGAGTGGTATGCTGAGGTTAAGAGTTTAAAGATCTACATTTGTAACTTAAAGACTGCAAATCCTAGAAGATCAGATTCATGAGCTTGTGATGCACCCAGGTTCTTACAAGACAGCACCTGTGGTAAAGATGCACTATAGGTCCAAACATCGGCTAGATAAAGAAAACCCAGAATCAATCAGAACAAACCAAAAGGAGCTGGAGATGAAACTTGGTCCTCTAACCTAAATTCTTGGATTCTTTGATTGAGTCCTCGACTGATCAAACAGGTCCTTTGACCAAAGGCTGTAAGACAAGACTAAGAACACTTTCAACAAAAACCAGACAGTATGTGTATACCCCACTCTCTTCGCTCATCTTCCAGTGGATCTTGTGGATTCAGGACTTAAAGAAAGATTGTTTACTGTTTGTACAAAGTTGCATAAAACGTTTTTTTGAGGATGAGTTCCTGCAAGCTGACACAGGAACTCAAGAATAAAAGTTTCTTGCATAATCTAGATGTGGTTCTACTCGCCTTGCTCCGAGTGGGATTCGAGCCTGTGTTTCCGGCACGGGAGGCGTGTGCGCTATAACACGGACACTAAAGAAAGCAGTTTCCAGCATCAGTCACTAGACAAGACTGTCTCTTTGGATAAAGGGGTGAGGTTTACTTGCACAGTTCTTACCAGCTGACCTCTGTTAAAGGGGATTGAATCAGTCACCCACACAGGGTAATGATCTAGAGGGAATATCAGATTGGGAACCTTGGACATTGTGCCCACCGAAAAAAAAGAAAAAAACGAAGGTCCCTGGCACATGCAAGTCACTGAGGCAACAAACAATATTTGAAAGATCTGGATAGGTAACAGACTGCTTGAAACCCTGCAAGGATGGATCCTTGATCCCAAGCCCAAACCTGACCATCCCTACAAGAGAATATCATGAGTGAGTGAAAGCTGTGGGAATTAATTCCTACAAAATTGAATGTGGGATAATACACCTTTTATTTTTTATCTCGTGCAATTCAATTGCAATAAAACAAGGAGGAGATGGGATGAGGCAACAAAGAGTTTTCTGAAAAACAGGCTGGTCTCGGTAGACATTATCATCACCTGTTTTCATGTCTTTACATTAAAAGGAGTGTCTATGCTTTGGGAGACTTGATTCTGGTACTAGAGATGGTGCATCTAGAAATACTAAGTTTAGTCTCTTAGAGAGACTTAGTCTGAAGGACCCACTCACTCATCTGTTGATCTTACTGAACACAGACCTGATCGAGCGTGGTCTTCCTCCACCCGAATAAAGTTTGCCGATGCACTACATCCACCTGGACCAGTCAGGATTAACATCCAGTTCGAAGGATGATGGGTAGTGTTGTCAAAAGTATTGAAAGCTTGCCTTGTGTTGCTTCTCAAACACCTCCGATTGGACTTTGTGTTCTTGTGCTCAACAGATATGTCTGTGATCAGCGGATTCCTAATAATTCAGTACTTTTGCAAACACTAGTCCTAGGCTACTTGGAGCAGCACCTTAGTTTTCTCCAGGAGGTCTCCCATCCTGGTACTGTCCTGGCTCAACCCTGCTGAGTCTCGATGGGTAACTACTCTAGAGCTGCAGGGTGATAGGCTGCCGGCGGCCAACTCCCTCGACAATATTTGCCAAAACGGTTGGGGAAAAGGTAGAAGGTAGCAGTAGGGGGACTTTGAATGTGCCACTGCCTGACCTGTATGGGGTTTTTGCATGTGACATCCCAAAACTCAATCTTTGCCAAAAGTCAGCAAGTTGAAGACCTCAGAGGAAGAGAAGTGTAACAACCACAAACGACTGATTTCTTGTCTTCCAGTTCAAAGTTATTCACCTACAGACATGAGGAATGTGTTCTAGCCTCATGCATTAGTGATGAAACATTTGTGTGGTTTGGATCTACTGTCTGGCTGCGTGCCCAATGAAACCTCTTTGTCCAGCCAAGCGGTTGTGGGAATGTTTGATGGCTGCTGCCATTAGCAGTGCTGAAATCTTATTTCAATAATACAGAAGCATGCTCATATATGGATTGACAGAAAACCGCTTACCAAGAAAACTTTCTTTACAAACTACAGATTCAGTTGGCTTGAGAGCAGGCTCAATCCCAGCCTTCTGGATCTGAACCTTTCTATCTAGGGTAATTTTTTTATCTTTGAGTATTTATGGTCCAGTTGGTGAAAATGGTGCATCTTGTCAATTACAGCACTGATGATTTGAGGAATACTTCCTCATCGGGTCAACATCGTGCCATAAGTCATGGGTTCAGTTCCCAAGGGATGCAAATGCACTGATAAAAATGTACAGATTGCACCGTGGATAAAAGCATCTGCCGAATGTGTCAAAGAGTTACACATCCAAGTTTAATATTTGAGTTGGTGGTTTTTAAACGTTTGTAACCCGAAGTATAAGCAATCATAATTTAGCAGTGCACTTCCTCACAAGTTCCACTGAAAGCAAAACCCAAATCTGTTTACTAGCCAGTGTTAAATTGGTATTGTAGCTTAACCTGAATTGGTCACGAGACAAAAACAGAGCCCCCTATTGGCCGTGCTGGGTACTGATTACATGGAATCTGGTTTACGTAATCAGATACCAAAAATTAAGTACTTTTAATTAGATTATATTACATTTTAAAATACTCGTAATCAGACTACAGTTAATTTTTATTGATTAGATGATTACATACTATTCACACAAGAGCAATAAATTATTCATGATGGTTTTCTCAACATTTCAACACTGATGAACGCATGTATTTTTAATGTGAATTATTACGCAATAGTAACGCGTAACGCACTTCCCGTTCTTAATAACAATGAATGGAAACTATTTTCTTTCTCCATGTATTTCTTTTTTAAATGTGATAAACAAGTTACACCAAAAGTAATAAAGTAGTCTGATTATATTTCTGGTAATGGATTACATTAATGTGAAATAATAAAATGTAATTTGGAATAGGTAACAGTTTTCAATTTATAAGTGATCTACACAATTTTCAATCTGATGACAATTCTACAGTAATTTAGAACAAGTATATAAATATGTAATTTGTCTTAAAGGTGTTATATTTGCAATAATATGTATGCATATAAATTGTTCAGTTTGAAAAGTAACTGAGTCACTATGTACATATTCAGGATAAGCTGTTTCACTACCATTGTGATATAAACTAAGCATCTACAACATTATGAGAGCACGGTGTTGGCTGTTTTCAGCAAGGAAAGTTTATCTGTTAGTTTATCTGGAGTAAGCTAGAATCAGTGAGGTCAGGGAATTAATGTCACCTGTCTTTTCATTCTCTCTAAACCCTCACCGGCTCAAAGCCCCAACAACTCACAGCATTTCCTGAGCAGACCTAATTCCTGATGATGGAAACTACCAGGTCACCTCGGAAAAGTTCTTAATCTACAGTGAGAGACACTTTGAACTCATAGAGAAGAAAGTGTTTTTCTATTAGTAGGTCAAAGGGGAAAACCTTAGTTTAATTTAAACAATCACATACAATTCACTAAAGGGTGAATCTCAAATAACATGTCCAGGTCAGATTTCAATAAAATAAAATAAAATAAAATAAAATAAAATAAAATAAAATAAAATAAAATAAAATAAAATAAAATAAAATAAAATAAAATAAAATAAAATAAAATAAAATAAAATAAAATAAAATAAAATAAAATAAAATAAAATAAAATAAAATAAAATAAAATAAAATAAAATAAAATATTGTCATGAAACTAATGTCATAATGTTTCCTTCTTTTCTGGGAAGATCATTAATATCAGGAAGGCGATTAGCACATCCTCAAGTAATGTAGAGGTCAGACAGATTAGGCCACAATATCAAAAAGATACTATATCTATTTTTGAAGCAATTGATAGCAAAATTTTCAAAGAAATAGTGCAGCACCTAAAATCGTCAACCTGTTATCTTGACACACTTCCCACATCTTTTCTCAAAAGTGTGCTAAACTGTTTAGAAGTAGATCTCTTAGAAGTGGTGAATGCCTCACTTCTAGGACTTTTTCAGACCCTGAAAACTGCAGTTGTTAAGCCGCTTCTGAAAAAGAGCAATCTTGACAACACCATTTTTATTATAGACCAATTATAGACTAATATCTAATGGTATCCCTCTGGCATGGTACTTAAATGGTTCAGGTCATACTTTTAAGGAGAGGTTTTTATGTGAGTATAGCACAGCATAAGTCTAAGTGCACATCCATGACATGTGGAGTCCCACAAGGCTCGATTCTAGTACCGCTCTTGTTTAGCCTGTATATGCTCCCACTACGTCAAATAATGAGAAAGAACCAAATTGCCTATAACAGCTATGCTGATGATACCCAGAATTAGCTAGCCGTGTCTCTAAATGACTACAGCCCCATTGACTCCCTCTGCCAGTGCATTGATGAAATTGACAGTTGGATGTGCCAGAACTTTCTTCTGTTAAAAAAACATTGCATTTGGAAACAAAGATGGAGTGTTCAAGGTGAATGCATAACTTGACTCTAGGGGTCATACAACTAAAAATCAAGTCAGGAATCTTGGTGTGATTCTGGAGACAGACCTTGGTTTCAGTAGTCATGTCAAAGCAGTAACTAAATCAACATACTATCATCAATCAAGTCAATTTTTAAATTCCTTGTTTTATTTTTATACCTATATATTCTATTTATGAAATATGATCAAATGTGAAAATATGAATACTCACAGTAACATTCAGAACTGTAGTTCAGATCATTCATTAATGCCTGACACACTGTAAACCGACTGAATGCATTAGTATTGCTGAACAGCACTGACCTCTGGTGGAAGAAACTTGAGGTGACGCTCCCATAGTCAAAAAAAGATAAAACATATTCAAAATACTGTTAAATGCATTATCTTTCTATAAGAAAACCATGCTTGTTCATTTGAAATAACTTGTCATAACTGCTGAAGATAAACCCCACCTTTACAATGCATTCTTCATATATGTATCTGTATGTCTTCATATTTCATTGCCAACACATGGAATAAAACTGTTTGCTGCATCTGAACAATAATTTATATTTATAATGTATAATTTAAATAATATAAATTATAATCTTCTCATTAAAGAAAAATCTTCAGAGGAATCGCTGACAGAACCGGTTAATTGTGCTATTCTAGAGAAGCTTAACTTCATTGCCTTTTGCTTCTAATGAATTCATGAACAATGCACAAATTTCTAAGTATTTAACAGATAGAGATGCAACTTTAAGTCTAAAGTGAGATGCATTGTGAGATGCATGCAGTGACAGTGCAGGGTTTCTGTAAGTTGTATAAAGGTTAATTTAAGACTTTCTAAAGACCTTTTAAAGACCTTAAACTATATTGAAATGATACAGGGTACATCAGTATGTTCTCTGAATGTTATTGTTTAATGAGAACATTGAACATTTTTGTTCTAATTTTGTTCTATATATATATATTACATATATAAAATCAAGACTTCTTATCTTCATAACACTTCAACTTAGTGTTTCTTGAATTAAGGATGTTTAGATGTTTGAATCGGGCAACAAGACAATTACTAACAAAGATCTTCATTTTTGCAGTGCATGCTACATTCAATGTCATGAAAAGGTTTTTAAGACCTTTTAAAGCTTTAATTTGTGGAAAGGAAAATTAAACCTTTAAGACCTTTTTAAGACATGCAGAAACCCTGTTGTGTATATAGTACTCAATCTCAGAAGAAGTAATAATAGAACAAACAAAAACAATAATAAAGAATGATTGAAAGTGTCCATCTATACAGACATGCTCGTGCATGCTTACCAGGCTCTGCTCTGTGTCTCCTGTGACTGCCTCTCTCTCTCTCTCTCTCTCTCTCTCTCTCTGTGCTGTGTGTGCAGACGGGGTGGAACAGACGGGGTGAAAGCGTCCTTTTATGCGGAACGGTGTGTGTTATGCCGGTAGCAGGGTCGGACCCAGAGCCAATGGGAGGGTAACATGTGCACAGGACCATCTGCATTGGAAAAACAAATCCTGTAAAGACTGGATGGATTTCGCTGAGTGAGGGAAAACTGCCCAGATGTCTTAAGGCCTGAGCAACAGATGTTGTGTTACACTATCTACGGAACACACAGAAACACACACACACACACACACACACACACACATTTTAGTTGTGGTTATTAGTTGGTCAAAAAGATCTACTGAATTTGTTAGAATAACATATTGAATTATTAAATTATGGAACATAATATTTGTGCTAAAGAAAAAGACAAAAAAATTGTTACCAAAAAACTATTGATGTGATCTGCAAAAAAACAAAAACAAATCTAATCAAATAAATAAAAAACTAATTAAAGGTGATTCAAAATGGTGAAAAAAAATGTCCTTGAATGAATGTATACGAACATATACATTTATGCATGTATGCAGGCATAAATTCATATGCCCTCATGCATGCATTTAAACTTAAAATATACACTTATGCATGCATGCATAGATTTATACACTTACCCTTATGCATGCATTTAACTTAAAATATACACTTGCCTTCATGCATGCATAACTGTATACACTTGCCATTATGCATGCATGTAAACTTAAAATATACACGTATGCATGCATGCATACATTTATACACTTAAACTTATGCATGCATACATTTACACTTAAACTTATGCATGCATGTAAACTTAAAATATATACTTGCCTTCATGCATGCATGTAAACTAATAATTGATAATCTTACTTTTTCTAGTGTCATTTATCTTATTATAAAGCATTAATTGCTCTATAGTTTCACTGGCATGGCTGCTTTGGAAAGTGATGGGTGAAGCTTCTGCTTTTCACTCGGGTTCTGCAAATAGATGGGCAGCATTCACCTTTAGCTCGGCCGACCATGTGTCTAATCCAGAAAGAGTTGTAAAGCTCTCAATGAGCTTGAGGAGGTTTATGTGAATGGACACCTGCAACTTTTATTTGTGAACCGATGCTAATACAGTAGATTCTTATACAGGTGGTTGATATTTACCTTCACCTGATTTAGATTGGACCAATTTAACTAGTGGACAGGTGCATTTTGGGAAAGCCTCTTAGGACACTTCTTTTAGACCAGGTGTGTCCAATCCTGCTCCTGCAGAGTTTAGCTCCAACCCAAACTAAACACACCTCAGGCAAGTTGAAGCCAAACTCTGCAGGACATTAAACCTCCAGGACTGAGTTTAGACCCCTGTGTTAGACACTTCCAAGCAGCTCAAACTGAAATGGTGGGTAAGAATAAACCATGTGCACTCGCACACAAATGAGGGCTTTAGCAGATCTCCACGTGAATGAAACACAAATGACAATTTCACCATCTGACAACTCAAAATCTGAAAATAGCTCATTCATTGAAACTTACCAGCCCATCTGACTGAATGAAATGACGCTGACTCTCTCTTTCTGTGTGTGTGTGTGTGTGTGTGTGAGAGAGAGAGAGAGAGAAAGAAAGAGAGAGAGAGAGAGAGAGAGAGCTTAACCTGGCAGTCTGGGAGTGTGCATATGGTGACAGCATCTGTGTGAGTGTAAACCAGCAAACACTAACCAACCACACAAACATCAACTCTCATTCACAATGTTCTCTCACACTCTCTCAATGAGAGACAGAGATCATGACCAAACCTCTGTAGCATTTGAACATATTAAAATAAATAAAATTAAGTAATGCAACACAGTGCATTTACTGAAAATATTATGCAAATTCTTATTTGAAGCTTACTGTCAACAAACTCCTCAACATCAACTCAGACGAATGTGAGTAAAATAATAAAAATGCAAGTTACAATTATAAATAAAGGTATAAAGTTACAACTTAATTTGCTCATATGCGCTGTTGTCCCTCCACTTTCTCCAAAAGAATAGCAAATTTGTGTCAATTTTTTTGCCACAATTGAGCGGATTTTGTTTTCCGAAAACCTGGCAACTCTATTACTGTCCTTTTGCGAATGCAGGTCAGTTCAGAACCATGATCTTGAACATTCACCTAAATATTATGAAATGATTATCGGTTTGTTTGACGATAAATCATGATAAAATTCCACACGTTTAGCATTATGGTTTCATATTTTAATTATCATTAAAACCGTATCAGTAAAACAACTCAGGATAAATAAATACTGTCCAGCATAAAGCATAGTTTTAAGTAACAGTCTCAAAGTTGGGAGGTTTTACAGGTTACAGAAAGTAACTGCTGTTCCATAAGCGCCACCTGGTGTCAGAGAGTTGATTTACAGATATTTTTTTTTATTTTTATTTTTTTAGGTTTTATCTGGCCCCCAAAAAAACTAAAATAAAAATAAAAAACAGACCACATTTTCATGCCCTGCTGTAAATATTAACAAGTTGGTGAAAAAGCTTAATGTGGATTCTGCACATTAGATAATTCGGATAAGATATCTAGATTTATCAATGGAGCAGATAAAATGCATATAACCATCTATTAATTAATTATCATTTTTACTTAACACTCTTCTTTATTTAAAGGCTGAAATGCGAGAAACTTTTTCAAAGCTTTATTTGAACATTTCATGTTATTAGATAAACTGTTGTCAGTCATTTTGTCATTTGAAATCTAACAAAGCTCTTATAAATTCACAGTCCGTGTAAATTCAGTAAGTGCACTTTGCACTTTTTAACATTGGATTTGTGGCCTCCGGAAAATAAATTCATATGAGCTTTATTTCTCTGGATTTTATTTATTTATTTTTAATATTTGAGCTATTTTTGGATCTACACACTGTGTATTTAGTTGAGTGTCTGGCGCTACGCTTCTCCAGTTTATGCAAACAAAAAGTCATTTTATTTGTTGTCTGTTGGTTTTAAATATACAAAATTTTTTTAAATAATTAATAAAAATGATTTATGGAAGAAGCCTACTTTTTGAACATTTCAAGTATGTTTTAACAATATTAAACCGATAATAATACCGATAATCATGGTCACTATAATCGAGATAATACATTTTTATACCTTTTCATCTCTATATAAGATTAAATATGAGTGCTTATTAATTGTACATGTATTATTATTATTATTATGGGAGTTACTGATGCTGCAGGAATGACGCTGTCCGGCAGGGCTTTCTCTTTTTTTCCCTTAAGGAAAACAAAAAGTGAACTTCCTGTTTCGGGGTGGTCCAGGGAGTCTGAGAGAGAGAGAGAGAGAGAGGGAGGGGGAGGTCTCGCATTCTCGTGCTGCCGCTGCAACTCGGGGCTCTCGGGACCGGCGGCACCGATTATGGAATCTCTTTCCTAAAATCCAACTTTAGAGAAAACTTCTGTGGAGTTTGTGCTGATTGAGTCCGACGCGGAGAATAATATTCACAAGAGCTCCTGTCTGCTTCTGCATCTGTGTGTGTGTGTGTGTGTGTGTGTGTGTGTGTGTGAGGAGAAAGAGGGGCTTTATTGGAAATTCTCGAACCCCCATCGGGACGCTCTCAGCTTTCAGCTCCGCTCGCGCAAGTTTTCCAGGGAAGAGTGGAGTTTGCCGGGATCAGCGCGAGGCCACACACAGACTGATGAAAGGTAAAGCGCTTCTCCTTCGTATTAATCAGACGTGTGCAACTTCTATTGAATGTGATGTGAACTTTTACAGATGTGCTGTTACTGTGTATCATGTCAGTGTGAGTGTGAATAGGATCTTCAGTGCGCTGGAGTGTGTTAATCAAGTGGAATGTTTGCGTATTGATTAACAATCCAAACATGTGTGTCTATTACACACTCTTGAGGGTCTCTTGAGTAAATGATGAACACAAGAGTATTTAAGCAACTAAAGCAAGGGGCATTCAAATAGCAAAATGCACAAACGTCAGGAAGGATTTAGTATTCTGAGTGTTATTTTAATATCGGTGTGGTCTTTTGGTTTTACACTATTTCTGCGCGTGAAGCGTGCGCGACGGTGTTCTCTCGGGAGTTTTCCTTTAGTGTCCTGGTGGTCTCGCAGTCGTATCTCAGACATTGCAACTAATTAGGCAAGGAAGCTGTGTTAAACTGGTTATTTGCATGCTTTTATGTTATATTCTGCATGTATTTTGTCGTTTGATGCGATAGTTTGTGATTGTTCCAGTGTGGAGCTTCTGTTCTTCTACAGGCCTCGTCTCAACAGCTGTTTCTTTTAACGGGAAATACTTCAAGTCTCGAGTATTTTTTCCATATGTGTCTAACCTGAAGCCCCACCACAACACTGACACGGAGTTCTTCATATAAAGATAAAAAAATCAAACACAAAAAAATAATATTACTATTATATTTGATCAAGAGCATTCTTTACATAAGAGTTATGTAATCCCTAATAAACTATTTATAATCCTCAAGAATTGTTTCACTTTTATTAATAGGACTTTTATTGTCCTGGACAGGGGATTATATATATTTTGTACTGCTGCATTTGATTGTCGTCATGGGTTCTTAAACACAAACTACATATTATGTTAGATCAAGAGAGAAAGAGAGACTGTGAAAGTTTTAAATGGGGGAAAACAAACATCTAATATAATCTTCACAAATCTGTGTAATTGCCGTGTGAAAATCCCAGATGAGTCGACGTAATAGATCAGTAATTAGGGGCTGATGTCATAACGCCATCAAACTCGCTTCACATTGAATTTTGACGTAAAGAGGGTTGCTGAAAGTCTACAATAAATTAAAATAAGTTACCGGTGCATAAAGTGATTAGGAAAAGCTTTTTTTTGTATTTTTCTTACCAGTGCTTGACCTCTCGAAGCCTCTATCTGTTCCATGTTTTTTGTGGCTTGCCAACACCAACAGTTCAGTTATCTTGTGAACTGTAAAACATGATTTTATGGGTAATACAGAGGCTTTCTGAAAGCTGTTTTCAGTTTGTTTCAGCACAGTTGCACATATAGAAGTCATTGGTTGCCAATCCACTCCAGGTTGATGTGGGATCTGGTCTGGAGGTGAGAAAGACTCTGTAGGGTGTCTTCCTCTTCCCCCGGAGCTCATTAGTGTTTGATGGACCTGCGTTAGTGCCAAATGGCTTCTGTTAGCATACTCACACTCACGCAGATCTGGCCTGATACCTCCCTCTGAGTCGGTCACAGGAAAGTGTTAAAGAGGCGATGCATGTATGTCACCTGTTGCTAACATGTGGGTGGAGATCCAGAGATTGAACTTGTCTAATGAAGGTTCAGTAGTAATTCTGCTATAATATCCTCAACTGAGTGTGATTCACATTACACTGTGTTCGTTTGGACACGAGCAGCTAGTGATCGAGTGTTTTCAGTGCGACTTGGTTTGCAGTAAATGCACAAACTCTATCTCTGTATCTCTGTGTTTAGGCCACTTATAATGCGCATTTAAAAATGCAACATGCACTAAAACTTCTTCCTAAACTTGTAATGAGAAATGCAAGTACAGCAAACATGGACTTCAAATCATATTTAAATTTAAAATCATATTTTAAATAATATCTTACAGTTTACATCATGTAATTTTGAATAATTTTTTTTTTAATGCAACTATTTTCTTGCAATTCTGACAATTTTTTTCTTGCAATTACATGTTTATATCTCACAATCCATACTTTTCTTTTCAGAATCCTGAGTTTATTTCTCACAATTCTGAGTTTAAATATTTCACAATTCTGACATTATGTCTCATTATTCTGAATTTAAATCTCACAATTCTGACTTTATTTCTCACAATTCTGAGTTTAAATATCTCACATTTCTGACTTCATATCTCAGAATTCTGAATTTATATCTCGCAATTCTGAATTTATATCTCACAATTCTGACTTTATATCTCATAATTCTGAATTTATATATCACAATTCTGAATTTATATCTCATAATTCTGAATTTATATTTCATAATTCTGAATTTAAATCTCACAGTTCTGAATTTATATCTCACAATTCTTAGTTTTTATCTCACAATTCTGACTTTATATCTCCCAATTCTGAGTTTATATCTCCCAATTCTGAGTTTATATCTCGCAATTCTGAGTTTATATCTTACAATTCTGACTTTATATCTCGCAATTCTGAGTTTATATCTCGCAATTCTGAATTCATATCTCACAATTCTGACTTTATATCTCGCAATTCTGAATTTATATCTTACAATTCTGACTTTATATCTCGCAATTCTGAGTTTATATCTCGCAATTCTGAGTTTATATCTCGCAATTCTGAATTTATATCTCACAATTCTTAGTTTAGATATCTCACATTTCTGAATTTATATCTCGAAATTTTGAATTTATATCTCACAATTCTTAGTTTAGATATCTCACATTTCTGAATTTATATCTCGCAATTCTGAATTTATATCTCACAATTCTTACTTTATATCTCACAATTCTGAATTTATATCTCGCAATTCTGAATTTATATCTCACAAATCTTAGTTTAGATATGTTACATTTCTGACTTTATATCTCACATTTCTGAATTTATATCTCACAATTCTGAATTTATATCTCGCAATTCTGAATTTATATCTCACAATTCTGAGTTTATATGTCGCAAATCTGACTTTATATCTCGCAATTCTGAGTTTATATCTCACAGTTCTGACTTTATATCTCGCAATTCTGAATTTATATCTCACAGTTCTGACTTTATATCTCGCAATTCTGAATTTATATCTTGCAATTCTGAATTTATATCTCGCAATTCTGAATTTATATCTCACAGTTCTGACTTTATATCTCGCAATTCTGACTTTATATCTCGCAATTCTGAATTTATATCTCACATTTCTGACTTTATATCTGGCAATTCTGAATTTATATCTCACAATTCTGACTTTATATCTCGCAATTCTGAATTTATATCTCACAATTCTGAATTTATATCTCGCAATTCTGAGTTTATATCTCACAATTCTGAATTTATATCTCACAATTCTGACTTTATATCTCACAACTCTGAATTTATATTTCACAATTTTGACTTTATATCTCGCAATTCTGAATTTATATCTCACAATTCTGACTTTATATCTCACAATTCTGAATATATCTCACAATTTTGACTTTATATCTCGCAATTCTGAATTTATATCTCGCAATTCTGAGTTTATATCTCGCAATTCTGAGTTTATATCTCACAATTCTGAATTTATATCTCACAATTTTGACTTTATATCTCGCAATTCTGAATTTATATCTCACAGTTCTGACTTTATATCTCACAATTCTGAGATTATATCTCACAGTTTGACTTTATATCTTGCAATTCTGAGTTTATATCTCGCAAATCTGACTTTATATCTCACAGTTCGACTTTATATCTCGCAATTCTGAATTTATATCTCGCAATTCTGAATTTATATCTCGCAATGCTGAGTTTATATCTCACAATTCTGAATTTATATCTCACAATTCTGACTTTATATCTCACAATTCTGAATTTATATCTCACAATTTTGACTTTATATCTCGCAATTCTGAATTTATATCTCACAATTCTGACTTTATATCTCACAATTCTGAATTTATATCTCACAATTCTGACTTTATATCTCACAATTCTGAATATATCTCACAATTTTGACTTTATATCTCGCAATTCTGAATTTATATCTCGCAATTCTGAGTTTATATCTCGCAATTCTGAGTTTATATCTCACAATTCTGAATTTATATCTCACAATTTTGATTTTATATCTCGCAATTCTGAATTTATATCTCACAGTTCTGACTTTATATCTCACAATTCTGAGATTATATCTCACAGTTTGACTTTATATCTTGCAATTCTGAGTTTATATCTCGCAAATTTGACTTTATATCTCACAGTTCGACTTTATATCTCGCAATTCTGAATTTATATCTCGCAATTCTGAATTTATATCTCGCAATGCTGAGTTTATATCTCACAATTCTGAATTTATATCTCACAATTCTGAATTTATATTTCGCAATTCTGAATTTATATCTCGCAATGCTGAGTTTATATCTCGCAATTCTGACTTTATATGTCACAATTCTGACTTTATCACTGCAATTCTGACTTTATGTCTCACAATTCTGACTTTATGTCTCATAATTCTGACTTTATATATAATAATTCTGAGTTTAAATATCTCACAATTCTGAGTTTAAATATCTCCTAATTCTTAATTTATATCTTCCAATTCTGAATTTATATATAATAATTCTGAGTTTATCTATCTCACAATTCTGAGTTTATACCTCGCAATTTTGAGTTTAAATATCGTATAATTCTGAATTTATATCTCACAATTCTGAATTTATATCTGGCAATTCTGAGTAAATAGTGTTCCCGTGGCTCAATTGGTAGAGCATTGTGTTAGCAGCGCAAGGTTGTGGGTTCGATTCCCAGGGATCACATATTAGGTAAAAAAATATTAGCCTGAATGCTCTGTAAGTCGCTTTGGATAAAAGTGTCTGCTTACTGTAGAATGTATGTAAATATCTCATATTTCTGAGTTTAGATCTCAGTTGTTTTTCCAGAATTACTAGAAATGTCAGAATTGCAATATAAACAATAAAAACAAACATAAGTCACGATTGTGTTATTTAAAAGTCTCATCACATTTTTATTTATTTTTTATTCTGTGACATCAACAGGCTTCCACACCTATGAGTTGTTTTCTCTGTTTAGTCTAAATAAATGTGTGTGTATTACTGTATTTGTGGGTGGGATGTCCCTCGCTGTGTTTTGCTGTGTGAATCCAAGTGTGTGAGAGACGGCGTTCACTAAAGCTGGCCCAGGCAGAATCCAGGCAGGCAGGCGGCAACAAGTGGTGTGTTTTTCCGCCAGATTCCTTTTTGGGGCAGCACAGCAAGACTTGTGTCACGTGACACTTTCCTTTGCCTCCCCCTCTCTCCCTCTCTGCGGCGTGGAGACCACCCTCACGGGGATCGCAGACCCCAATAACACCCTTTCACACTCCGTGAACCTGAAACAATCAACTTTTAATAGCAGCTGTCCGTCCAGTCAGCGGCCCGAGCGGCACAGAGCCGGAGCTCAGAGACCGAAGCAGAGAAGGAAGGAGTAAAACCCGCTAAATACCCCCATCCCTCTTTTATGCCCCTTGAGCTTTTCCTCCATCCTCTTTTCTGTCCCTCTTTCATTCATGAAGGACAAGAGAGACAGAATAAAGCTCAGGACTGATGCTGCGCGTCTTCTCAAGTCTTACAGTGCAAATGTCTGCTGGATTCACATTCGTCTTTCTTTCTTTCTTGCTTGCTTTTTTTGCATTTCTTTGTATTTTTTTGGCTTTTTCTCGCTTTTGTGCATTCTTGTGCATTCAGACTCTTTTAGTTATCTTTCTTTTTTGCTTTCTATACTTATTTCTGTCTTTCATCTTCCTTGCTTTCTGTATTTCTCTCTTTCCTGCATGATCTTCTGTTGCCCTTGCATTCCTACTTTCTTTCATCCTTTCCTTCTTTCTGTCTTTTATCTTTTTTCTTGCTTTCATTCCGTCTTGCTTGCTTTCTTTTCTCCTTTCTCTTCATACAATTCTGTCATCATTTATTCATCCCCGTGTCATTTCGAACCTGTATGATGTATGATGTAAAGTAGGTTTATCACCATGTTCGTGCTTCATTGACTGTAAAAGACATGGGAACAGCAGCGTGAACATTCTGCCAAATGTCTCCTTTCGTGGTCCTCAGAAGAAATACAGTCACGGGTTTGGAATGACATGTGGGTGATGACAAAATCATCTTATCCAATTGAGTTAATTTTTATAAATTAAAGTCACAGGCATCCTCCGATGACAATTTGAGGAGACACAAGTCTAAGCGTCTCTTCATTCCTCTTCATTTTCACAGTTTGAGCTGACATTAGTCGTGGGATCATCTGTCAACAGTTTCGATGGAAAAATGTTGCAAGGTGATGTTTGAACAGAAATGTATAAATCTTTAAATAACGAAGCCTTGGCACAGACCACTAAACCACGATTGTTTTCTCTGTTCCATCTCTCTGAATCAAATGGTCAATAACTCTTTCATAGTCGAGATGATTCCCTCGCTGGATTTCGCATCGGTTGAAAGACGAGAGCTCAGAGAGGATTTCAAATTCGAGGCTGGATTATGTTACGAAACGATCGGACTATTGAGCTTTACAAGCAGCCATTGTCCACATATTATAATCTCGAGTTTTTCAGATGGTGGCATGTTCACATCAATGATCTACCGATCTGACGGCGAGAAGATGCTCTTTCCAAAGAAAGTGACCGAATTGTGAGGAATTGTTTGAGATATAGACAGCGAGACCTGTTTATCAACCTATTTCTCCTGATTCTACCTTTCACTTCAGTCCCTGTTCACTTCATACCATCATGAAGTTTGGTCTCCGATTAAATTTGTCACTTTAAACCAGCCCAACAAGTTTCAAAAGTCCAATTCCTCTCCAGATACCGTTTCATGTGGTGCTCCAAAGAAAAGAAAGATCACAATGGAGAACGCTTTAACATCTTTTGTTTTTGTTGCTCTGAAATAGCAATGAAATTAGATGGAGACTTTTCTCTGATGTTTCTTATCAAATGATTTTTAAACTCTATATGCTTTCTGTGTGACAACTACTGACTCGTTTGGGACTCAAGTCTCCAGTAGCTCTCCATTAGTTTACACTGAAATAAAATTAAGTGTAGGAATGGCTTTCACTCATTTGGTAGTACATTGCACGAAGAAAAGCAAAATATCCGTTGTACTGTTGAACCCAAAAATGACCAACCTTTTAAAATTGCTTGTGAATCTCTTGTTGTGCTACATTATCGCCAAATCTTAGATTTAATATTTTGTTTTTCTTTTTGGAGCTGAATGTTTGTAGAGTTATTTTTGGTAGTTTTCACTAAGAAACTGAAGTGTATAAGCTCAGAACAACCAATGGGTTCCAAATTGGAAAGAAAAGTTCAAACAAAGAAGGAATCCAATATATGGTTATAATACAGCAAAATGAGACGCTTTAAAAAAAAAGTATCCCAAAAAATTATTACATAAATAAATAAATGTGTGAAGTTGTTATAACCTGTGTGAGCAAAGCTAGTAGGTTTTACTCCAATGCAATAACATTAACAAGCAAAAAGCATGAAAAACTTGAAATCTAATTTATTCCAACGATCTTTGTTTTATTCACAACTTTAAACCTTTTTACAGAAAGAGGAACCAAAGAGATCTCTGGTGCTTATTCCTTCCTATGATTGAGTGGAAACCGAATGAGTTCGGGGTTTCTCTCGATCCGTACACGTTTGCAGCACGTCATTTTGTGTGAGTGTGTGTGTGTGTGTGTGTGTGTGTGTGTGTGATGACTCACTAGAGTCCAGAGCTGCGAGGGGGCGTGTTTATTATTCACTCCGTTGTCATGGAGGCGCAGGAGTTTTGAACTCGCATCATTGTAATTACTCGTCTTTGATGTGTTTCTTGCGCTTCGGATTTTTGGCATTTGACAAATTAGATGCAACCCAGAAGAATCATCAAAAGAAAGTTAAATTGATTACTCAGAGCTTTTAGCAGCAGTGCAGATAATAATCCAGACCCTGGCAGACAAACATGCGCATGCACAAACACGCATACAATCACAACTTTACCTGTGCACGCTTTCATGCATTCATCAGAGCGCGCTCGTTGCATAAGTTTGCCGTCACCTCACACGCATGCCGTTACGTACATGCATGCGCATATGTATGTAGGCAAACCCAATTAAGTCTTTGCAAAAATAATATTGTTGGCCCGAGCTGAGAGGAGTTGAGTTTTATTAGTACTGGAGTGAATAATGCTAAGCGAGAGAGAGAGAGAGTTGTAGAGTGTTTGAAATGCGCTGTGAGTCAGACTCTCAGATTTATGCCCATGGGCTGCTGCAGCTTCTTGGGTGGGCTGCACAGACGCATTCGACCAATCAGAGACGCAGAAACTCAGTGCTGCGTTCCTGCTGTTGCACACTGCTGCCCAGACACTCACTTGCTTTTCTCTCTTTCTTTCTTTCTTGCTTGCTTGCCTTCTTGCATTCTTCCTTTCCTTTCAAAACTCTTCTTACTAGAAGAACAGTTCGTCAAGAATTGAAATACATAGTTCATGTTGTCTCATTTTCGGTGGTCTGTGGAGAGGTTTAGGTGAATGTTCACGCCGCTCTTCTCTAATGCAAGCCGAGACACTGCAAAAAATGAAAGAAAGTAGGCTTTTAAAAACTTTTATGATTAAAACAAGTTTAAAAATCAAAGGACAAGTTACTTTGCACTTTGTTTTTAAGAATGTTTTGATATTTTTTCTGGAAAACAAGACAGTTTTGATTAAGAATGTGAGGTTTTAACCCCCTCAGGGTTATTATACTTAACTAAAACCATGAAAAAATGAATTATTATTTTCGACCACATCCAGTACGTTTTGTATTATTAGTGCTATTCACTGAAATAGTCGTGCTGCGTTTCTGTGATTTGTTATTCGATGGTGTTTATTACAAAACTGCGCTATATTCCATCTAAAACTATTTAAACAGCATTTTTCTAATTATAGTACCATTATTTTACATGCATTTTTATGAGCTCATATTAACTGAAAGAATGCATGAAATATTTGTACTTTTAAAATTAATTTCTCACATCGCAGGACCATTTAAAATAAACTAATAATGTATTACATGCATATGCATTTTCACCTTTTTGTTGATACTTGCCAGCTACCCAAATACCTGTGTAATAAGTCTGTAGATGTATTAACTGTCTTCATATTCAATTTTATCTCAGAAACCACTGTAATAGAAATCTTTTAAGATGATAAGCCGGGCGTCAGAGGCACAGAACGAGACGTTTAGCTTGCCGTCGAAAGCTGGTTTCTGCTTGTTCCCAGTTCAAGTGCAGATCTGATAAGAGTCGCTCCGCTCAGAATGTTGTTTTCGTGCCAGTTTGCTCTGTTTGTTTTACAAAACCAAGAAAAAAATCAGGGCCCGCATATCCTCCGTGATTCCAGCAGGATTTGAGTGTATGCAGGAGATGTGACTGATAGACACACGAAACCTGAGCTACAGCGCAACCTTTTTATTACTGTGTCACTCGTCTAAAGCTTCCTTCAGCTCGGAATGCACTGTATGCATTAAACTTAATTTTCATTTATTATTATTGTTTTAATAATACTAATAATAATACTTATTATTAAAACAATATCATTAATAAATATTTAAGTTTAAATTTCGCTATATTGTTATAATTATGATTGAATTATAATTAAAATAGAATTATTTTATTCACATATTTATACATTATGATGATGATTATTAATATAAAAAAGAAATTCAATTTCAATTTATTATTCACAGTAGTTCCAGAAAAAAATCTCCAAAAACTAAATGAATTTAAAAAAATTATAGTATTTTTGGCGTGCATAATTTATTAAAAAAAAATTTCTTCTTGTTAATAATAATAATAATAATAAGTCATGTTTAAATAGTTTCTGATTTCCAACTTGCATCACAAAAACAAACACACACACACACACACACTCACAGATACAGTATATACAGGTAGTATTGTAGCTTGAGTAGTTTCTTTAAATGTGTTTTATCTTTAAGACACTGTGTTGTTGTTGTCGTCTGTAACTTGACTCTTGTCTCTCGCTCCGTCACACTTCTGTCAGCCGTGTGGCCGCTAATGCAGTGTGAGGCTTTTATAGTAATAGTCATTTGTGCTTGTGAGCTCGTAAGTTATTATTTACAGCCGGCTCTGTGTGCGTGTGTGTGTGTGTGTGTGTGAACGACTGACCTCTCTCGCCGTGTGCTGCATCTGTTTCTCATTGAGACACACAGTTCCTCCTCAGAGTTATAATAATTGCACTCATTAATTACGCACGGACTGCACACGCTCAGAGTTTCAGGACTCAGCTCGCCGGAGCTCTTATGCTTACAGACACAGATTTGCTAAATAGCATTTAATAAAGTGTTATCTAGGCTTGACCTCTTCCATTTGAGTTTGCTCATAAGTTTCCCAGGTTTGCGGAGCGAGTGTTGGACGGGACGGCGGTGGACGGTTGAGTTGGTCAAGCTGCTGTTGATTCAGCTACTGACCTGATGTTTTTTCCCTCGCATGTAAACACACACACACACACACACACACACGTCCTGTGGCAGTCAGACACTGATCTGGGAAATTTTTGGTGTTGGATAAGTCATGATTCAAACCCTGATCAGGCCACATCCGTGTCATTTCAGATCACTATAATCAACATTTGGAACTACTTTGTAATTTAGTTTTTATTTTAATTTTAAACATTTAGTAACTACATTGTGTGATTTAGTCATTTTAATTGATTTATGTTTATTGCCTTGACAACTAGCTAAAATGTAATATGTTTTTATACATCATCTATTATTGTTTATTTCAGCATTTAAATTATTTTTTTTTACTTTAATTTTTGCAGTTCATTTGAATTTTTAGGGAAATGTTTAGTAAAAACTTTTTTCGTCATTTTGATACATTTTTACATATTTTTTTTATTATATACATTTACATTTTTATTTCAGTTTGAGTCATTTTATCAAGATACTAAAGGATATTAAACTAAATAAAAATGTGAAATGTTGCTTTGGCAGCTAGCTAAAAAATGTATTTATATTTTTTTAGTTTAATTTAATTTTTTACGTTTTTTGTATCACTTTACAGCACTACTTTATTTTCATATATCAAATGTAATGCTCGTTTTAAGTTAATGTAATGACATGCAGTAATAATGTTAACTAATGTGACCTTATTGCAAAGTTTTACTATTCTTTTTTATGGCTTTAATAATTCTGCATGGAGAGAAAGTCAGATTGTGACTGGTGTCGTCTCAGTGTTGACTTGTGAGGGGTGTGTGTGTGCGTGTGTGTGTGTGTGTGTGTGAGTGCTCACACCTGCCCAAACAGTGTGTGCAGCTCCTCCACAGGTAACAGACGCTGTGTTTACCTTTTCACTTACGGCTCGGCTGCAGTAAACTCCAGAAAGCGGGAAGCACACACAGAGACGATTATATCTTAACCAGCGCAGGTTTCTGCTTTTCCTCTACTGATTCAGCTGCCCTGTTTATTAGCTGATAGTCTTCTAGTTTCATCTGTGAATGGTGACAGTCACTGTCAGCTGATACTATAATATAGTGGGAGGGGCATTCTCATTCAAGAGAGCATCTGATTGGACAAGAATCTGTGTAGTGCAGGATGAGTCATCAGTCATTCTGATCTGTTTTACAGATTTTTTTTTTTATTTTTTTTTTTTTTTACAAAATAAAAATTGTATGAAAAACATGAACAGAATAGCACACACTGAAATGCATTTCACAACTTAATATGAGCACAAAAGCAGTCTTAAATCTCTGGGGTATATTTTCTGGGGTAAAATTATAGATTTTTCTTTTATGCCAAAAATCATTAGGATATTAAGTAAAGATCATGTTCAATGAAGATATTTTGTACATTTCCTAACATAAATATATCAAAACGTAATGTTTGATTAGTGATATGCATTGCTAAGAACATCATCTGAACAACTTTAAAGATGATTTTCTCAATATTTAGATTTTTTTTTGCTCCCTCAGATTCCAGATTTTCAAATAGTTGTATTTCGTTCAATTTAGAAAAATTGACACATTTAACTGATTCTGTGCTCCACTACAACCAGCAAAATAAAAGTTTCTTAACTGTCAATTAACAAACAATTAACAGCTAAAAAAATTGACAAATATTTAGAATTTTAAAAGTAGAAAATGTTGGAAACAAAGTCTCATTTTAATTTGATTACATTTAAAAATATATATATAATTGATTAAATCATTAAAGTATTATGAATTCGGTTGATAAGGCATGCTTTTTGATGATTAAAATGTAATTAACCCCTTATGGAATATGGAAAAATTTAAACAGAAAACATGGAATTGTGGAAAAAAATCTCAAAGAAAAATTATGAATTAAAATCCACTCAACTAAAATAACATATAAAGTTTAATAAAAATATAAAAAGATCAGCCTTTCATCACAAATATTCCTGTATTCTGTTGACTAACGTATTGCATAAAACTGCCTGCATCATAATTATACAAGAACTGCTGATTAAAATAGATATATATATATATATAAAATCATGTCAGTTCCTGAACAGTGTTTGACGTGAACTGACCGCCTGGAGCTTGTTAAACAATCACTGCGAGAACACTTTCCCAGATGATGATGATGATGATGATGATGCCTTTCCCTGCCTCAACCATTGTTCATTTCCCAGATAAGCAGGTGTGTGTGTGTGTGTGTGTGTGTGTGTGTGGGCTCCCTGTGGAGACACCTGGAGTCCTGTGCTTCATCTGGTCTGTCAGCTGGACGCTTGTGAGAAAGTGTGGAAGAGGAACGGTCCTCAGGTCTCCTCAGTCTTGAGGTCAAATGCTGAGACTATGCTGATTGTTCAGTAGTTTAATGTGACGAAGACTCCTCTGAATCACAGAGAAACTGTTTTAAAGTGTGTGTCGTGAAGTGTTTCAGGATGTGTTGATGTGCAGATACAGCTAAAGAGTTTCACTGGCAGAGCTGCATGATTTTCATGAGCAAACTAGTTGTTGGCGAGTTGAACAGTAATAAAACCAGCAGTAAAGAACCTTATTAAAGCATATAAAGATCTAGAAACCTGAAAGAGTTTGACTGATGTTTGTTTCCGGTTAGCATTAGATATTCCTCTTTACTTCTCAGAGACGCTCTTTCATGGTTTAATTGAGTTCTCCGTTAAATTTCATTTAAGTATCAGCTTTGTCTCAGATGTTTCACACCAGAAAATAAATAAATAAATAAAAAAGTCACTCCATTACAATTTAAAAATGTTCTAAAAATAAAGCTTTAATTTTTCTTCCTGGCTGCATGATTTGCATAATTTATAATAATAATAATCATAATAATAATAATAATAATAATTTTTATTATTATTATTATTATATTAAGTAAAATATAAAAATTACTAAAAACAAAAAATTTACAATTGTAATATTTCACTGTACGAAAAGTATTTAAGAAAATTAATCTAGAAAAAAAAAAATTAAAATTACCATGCTTGTATTTAAGTGGCACGCATCTTTTTGAAACATGCAGTGCTTATATTTAATTAAATTTCATATCATGTTGTGATGTCACGTTCAGTGAATGTATGTCATAAATCTCCTCATGAGCTGTATGTCACTGCTGTGGCTGGATTACGGTTAGTTACTGTTATTTACTGTTATTTTACCGTCTTCGGTTGGGATTCCTCCAGTTAGTGAAGTTGTGTTTGCTAAACCTCTGAGGTGTGTGTGGTTTACCTCACTGTACACACACACACACACACACACACACACACACACACACACTAGTGAAGGAGCTGCTTGTCTGTGGCCTTTTGTTGCAGGAGTTAGAAGGACTTTCCTCTCGTCCCGACGGATGTGTGCTTCACGGCCTGAGAGCAAACATGATCACTGGAGGACAGACGTGTGTCCGGCCGAGTGTGTGTGTGTGTGTGTGTGTGTGTGTGTGGGACGACAGGTTTAAACAAGCCTCCCGTCAGCCTGTTAAAATGCTAATGTCCCATTTGGCTTCGGGGCACAGACTGATTCAGATCTTCTGCTGCTGTCTGAGCTGGAAACAAGTTTTGTCAGCAGACCTCAAATCTTTCTGTGGAAATATCTTAATAAGCAAATTCTTCAACTCGACCTGAATCAAATTGATTCGACTGAATTAACTTAAATGTTTTTAAAACTAACTTTAAGATCAAGTAGAAATAAACAAGCAATATAACACAGTGATGGAGAGCTGGAGAAATCAAGGCTCCTCAGAAGATGTGAGATGTTCTGGAGGCTTGTGAAGATCATTCCTCCGCTGAGGAACAGTGAGAGTAAAGCTCCTCATCAGATTTGAGACTCTAAAACATGATTGATGGAGAATCAAGTAAAGCTGAGCTGCTTAAGTCCAGGAAGAGTTCATCTGGAGATATTACTGACCTTATTCTGACCTTTACTGGATCACAATAACTCAAGACATTTCTACAATTACACTAAAAGAGCTTTGACTGGATAAAACACTAGGACTAGAAGACACGAGGAGATCGAGTGAGAAACAGGTTTAATATCATTGTGTTCAGTTCATGCATCAAATGCAATACAGTAGCTTGAGTTTAAAAGGGAATCGATCCTCACACACTTTCACTGTCACTCGAGAGCCGTCATTAACAAGCCTTCTGTTTTACCTTCACATGCTAATTACTCATTTAGCACTGATCACACACACACACACACATACACAGACTTTCTCGTGGTGTGAGGAAGGAGCAGTTGTGTTGCGTCTGCTTTGTTGCCCAATACACAAGAGAGAGAGAGACAGGGACGGGGACAGACGGACAGACGGAGGAGGGACTGTTCTTTGAGATGAGGTGTGAATCGGAGGCTGGTATTAAGAGCTGGGCTCTGCTGGGGGTCTATTGTTGGTGCTGGAGGGTCCCGGTGAGCCTCATGATCTGCTGCATTCATGTGAATGTGTTCAGGCTCAGGTCAAAGAGCTACTAATGAGACACCGATTCGAACCGCTCTCCACCACACGCACTCATTTACCCAGCATGCACCTGGAACGCCTGCACCTACTGCTGCATTTCATGCTGCGGAGCCTGTGTTATTTAATGAATTAAAATAGAGGCTTTCACTCATTTTGATGCACAAATATATATATTTTTTAAATATGAAAACATTTATACTGTGTGAAAAAAACATTATATATATATATATATATATATATATATATATATGTATAATATAAGAGCGTTTTTTTATTATTGTTTACAAATTAAATATATTTCATTAACTAATAGTTAAATATTAAATTTTTTAATTAATTAATTTGTTGTCAATTTACAAAAACCAAAATAATATCTAAAAAAACATTATTCATTCAAAATTATTAAATATATATTTTTTAATATAAAGGCATTTATACTGTGCAAGAAAAGCAGTAAGTGCAATATTTTATATATATATATATATATATATATATATATATATATATATATATATATATATATATATATATATTATAGGAGCATTAAAAAATATATTGTTTAATAACTAATATTTAAATATTACATTTAATTAAATAATTAATATTTTTTTTGTCATTGTATAGCACTAAAGCCAAAATAAATTATTGAAATAATATCTGAAAAACATTCTTTATTCAAAATAGTTATTAATAATGCATTTGTTCAGTTCAGTTTGTCATTTTGTCCTTTTTGCAAAATGAATTCTGGTTAAAAATAATATATTTTATTTCTGAATCGTAATAACCGTTGTTGACCGTCAGATTTGTGTTTTTTATTTTCCTCTGGCTGATGGATGATATTTTAGAAATATATATTATATACAGAATAACATTCCATATATAATGTTTGTGACAGCAATGACAGTTATTATTATAAAACAACACTGTTCTTGCATTATATTTCCTCAAATTGCACTAGAAATTATTTAAAAAACATTTATTGGCTGAAGCTGTTTATGCCAAATTGTGTCATCTCAAATTTGAAGTTGAAACTAAATTTATTTGACATAATATTTTCTCAAAATCCACCTCAAAATACAGAAAATAAATGTGTGTTATTGTATTAATAATTTAATTGGATCTGTCTTAATTGGATTCAAACGCTTGTGTTGTTCAGGTTTGATGCAATGCAATAATCTGATTATGACACAGCACTGGCCAATTAATGAAATAGTTTGTATTGTCTTATATAGCTAATGATGACGAGAGCAAGGAAATGCATTGATTAGTTGGTCTCTCATCATCATTAGTGATTAGTTGCTGTAAAGTAATGACTCCTGGTCGAGCGTTTGTGATATCAGTGTGTGGTTCAGGACATTGGCGCTGGAGCGTGCGTGCGTGTGTGTGTGTGTGTGTTTGAGAGAGCGATTGTGCGAGTGTACATGAGCATATTTGCACAGTGTTATCCTG
Organism: Carassius gibelio; assembly: GCF_023724105.1. Classification (NCBI taxonomy): domain Eukaryota; kingdom Metazoa; phylum Chordata; class Actinopteri; order Cypriniformes; family Cyprinidae; genus Carassius; species Carassius gibelio. Next base: position 31,052,649 of record NC_068376.1, on the reverse strand, counting down.
CTTGTGCGAGGCCAACAGAAGTGAAGCGATTGTCAACAGTGGAAGTCCATAAAAACCTGCTGCTCACAAAGTGTGAGCAAACACTGTGATTTACTCAGGATTTCCCAACAAACACTTCAGGAGAGGATCAAGCGTGAATGAGACGACGCTGAGGTTTATATCAAATATATTTTTAGAAATATAATACAATTTATACACTGCTGGGGGCCAAATGTAGCTGCTGTGACTGATTCTAGATCAGCATTGTCATGGAAGTTAGTTATTCATCATGTGTGATATAATAGCTGTATTTCAGCATTTAAAAGATTGTTTTTTTACATTTTTTGTTTTCATTTTTAGTGATAGATTGATATATATAGTGACCTAGGATGATATTCAGGATTATGCACGACTCATTTACAAAAAGATGCATGAAAAAAATCGTAATGTTTGATTAGTAATATGCATTGCTGAGAACTTAATTTGAACAACTTTTAAGATGATTTTCTCAAATATTGTCCTCCTAACAAACCATGCATCAATGGAAAGATGATTTATTCAGCTTTCAGATGATGCATTAATCTCAATTTCGGAAAAAATGTTTTTTCAAGACTCTAATTGTGCTTCAGTGTCACAATTGTGCATTTCTTCCTTTCACAAAAAGCAGTCATCAGTTCACGAACTGAATTTTTTAAAAATATCACTTTTGATAAAAGCGGCTGCCACATGCATGGATATAAATGATAGAATGTGATGTGCAACATGCTGCTTCAGTTATTATAGATGTGAAATAGAATATGAATGAGGAGTGAGAGAGAGAGGGAAGTTTCTAACAGGTTTGTGATCAGCTGTGCTCTGCACTGATTGAGAAACATCACAATAGAGCACAAATCTAAAGCCCTGGAGCAAACAGATGCAGATTACGGGAGAATCTCCTCTTTCTTCTCCACTCGGCCGTCATTAAGCGTATCTTAAACCTTTAAACTGGTGGTCAAACTCTGAAAATGCCTAGGTTATGGACTAATACTGACCAATCCCATTTTTATGAACATTCATTTTAATCAAAATGTAACAAGATAGATTGAATAATCATGAATCAAACTGATGTGACCAAGTCAATTTGATTCAAATTTAGTTTAATCAAACTGATAAGACTTAACATGAATCAAATGTAATATGATCCAAGTTGAACATTGATTTGACTGAATCAGTATAAATCAAATTTAGTATGACCAATTCAACCTGAATCAAATAGATATGACTCGATTAACTTCAGTCACATTAATTATGACCAATTTAGCCTGAATCAGATTGATATGAATGAACTTGAAACAAATGTATATGACGGAGTCAGTGTGATTCAAATGTAGTATCAATCCAGCCTGAATCAGATTTATTTGAACGAATCGATGAATCTTGATTCATAACAGTTTGATTCAGATTTAGTTTGTTCAATCCAGCCTGAATCAGATTTATTTGAACGAATCGATGAATCTTGATTCATGACAGTTTGATTCAGATTTAGTTTGTTCAATCGAGCCTGAATCAGATTTATTTGAATGAATCGATGAATCTTGATTCATATCAGTTTGATTCAGATTTAGTTTGTTCAATCCAGCCTGAATCAGATTTATTTGAATGAATCAATGAATCTTGATTCATATCAGTTTGATTCAGATTTAGTTTGTTCAATCCAGCCTGAATCAGATTTATTTGAATGAATCAATGAATCTTGATTCATATCAGTTTGATTCAGATTTAGTTTGTTCAATCCAGCCTGAATCAGATTTATTTGAATGAATCAAATGTTGTATGTACCATATAACCATATAACTTGATCCAAATGTATATGAGTGAATCAGTTTGATTCAGATTTAGTTTGTTCAGTCCAACCTGAATCTAACTGATATGACTGAATCAACTGTAATATTTAAACTTGTTCTGAACACACTGATTCATCAAACCTGACGGTTGGAGGTTGTGTTTGTCAGGACAGTGTCATGATGGTAAAGCAGACAGAGGTACAGTGTGAAGGTGAAACAGGAGGTTTTGGGGTGAGACGGCCGATTAGAATTCATCCCACGCTTCAACAAAAGGAGAATGAAAAAGAGAGAATGCAGAAGGAGGAGAAAGTGAAAGGATTGTACAGCTCCTCCCTAAATCACGGCCTTTGACTCATGGCACAATCGGAGCGGAGAGGAGGGGCGAGCGTAACTCACTACACACACAGAGAGAGAGAGAGAGAGAGTGTTTATTATTCACCAGGCTCTTCTCTCTGAGCAGCTCGGCCGGTTTGAACAGGAGGTCAACAATTGATTCAATTACAAGACAAACTTCCCAAGAGCCCTACAGCCGGCCGACTCGAGAGCTCTCGCTCGCTCGCTTTTCTCTCCCGCTCTTATCTGAAAACGTTTGCGCCCCTCAGGTAGGAGAGAGTTTAACCTCCTCCAGCTCTCCAGCCTCGTCCCGCTCCGTCTCTTTGTGCTCTAATGAATGAGGAAATAGCTGATGACCCGTTCAGATCAGGTTTTTGTGTGCCGACCCTCTTTAAATCCTGATGTGGGAACGATAGCGATCAGATCAAACACCTGCAGAAGATTTCACAACTAGTTGAAGCAATTCAATGCATTAATTATCCCTTGCAATCCCCAGTTATCATGCATTATTATAATAATACACTATTAGATCTTTAGAAAGTAAACTGCATAAAAAAACCAGTGACAAACACACTTTTATATAATGCATTTGTTGCATTAGTGCAGTTTTGAATTGCATTGAAGTGAGTTTTGTCAACAAGTGTTTTTTAGTAAAACCTTACTTTATGAATTTCATTAAAGATTAATTGCTCATGCATTTACTGTAATGGGAATATCTGGAATCTGTCAGCTGTAGCTGCACTTTTAGATGTTTCTAACTTAAACTGTTGTCCTTCGTCTGCCTCAGGAGAAAGTATGTGATTATTGGAGATGTTAAGCTTTGAGATGAGAGGATTGTTTTCTGTATAATCAGATATACATCAGAGAGATATGTACTTGTGTTCAAAACAGCTGTACATGAGGACGATGAAGATCTGCTGATGTTTTATTCTGTATAAGACTCAAACCAGCAAAAGAAAATCTGCTCTCTCTGTCTGCATACAGTATATATATATATATATATATATATATATATATATATATATATATATATATATATATATATGCACATGTACAGTCTGTGTGTGTGTGTGTGTGTGTGTGCAGTCGTTGAGTGGAGCTTGAGGGCGTCTCAATGCCACACACAGTCAGACTCCCACACACACACACACACACACACATTTTTTCCATCTCACATTCAGCTCTGTACCTCTTTTTTTTTCCTTTGGATCGTTGGAAGTTTTCTTTTCTTGGGATTCTCTCTCTTTTTCTGTCTGTCTGAGAATGTTCTGACTCACAGCTTCACCAAACAACATTATTAACAGACGCTCACATGCAGAAATATGGTTACAAATATTGGTTAGTCCATTATGATTTATTTACTATAGAGTTTTTATTAGTATTTTGAATTAGCTTTTACTTTTTGTATTTTCAGTTTTTATTTAATTGTTTGGGGGTTTATTTATTCATTTATTTTTCCAAAAGAAATCATATGTATTTATATTAATATGAATTTATTTATTAATACATTATTACTAAATTAATATAATAATAATACAAAATAATAATTAATAAAAATTATAAATAGTTTACATTTATTTAGTATTTTATTTAATAATACTTATTTCTAAAGAATTTATTTTTATTTTACTATTTTTATGTATATATAGTTTTAGATAAGCTCTTTTTTATTTCAGTTTGTGATTTTAGTAATTCAAATTAAACTTTCAGTAGTTCAATATTTGCCTTAAATTATTTATATTTATGTTTATATTTTATTTCGGATTAATTATTAGTTTTAACACTTTATATATTTATTATTTTAAACACTTTTTACATTTATTATGATATTATATATTATATTTATTTAAAAATAATATTTATATTTAATTTATTTGTTTAGAAATAGTATTAAGTTGAATATTATTTATAAGTAATATTTATTGTTTAAAATAATTGGTGAATTATCTCTGTCTGTTTGTGAACTGTTGTTGTGATTGGTGTTTGTTTAACTCTTCTGAAGTCTTTCTGTGCTCTTTATGTAGATGTGAGGCTGTTATCTGCTATTGGGTGTTGAGAGCTGTTTGGCAGCCTGTGTGTGTGTGTGTGTGTGTGTGTGTGTAATATGATCTGTGAATCACTGAGGAACAGGCCACACACACACACACAGGAACACATAGGGCTCAGCCGGAGAGCAGCTAGCACTCATTTAGTTCTCGTCTCTCTCTGTCTCAGTGTCTCAGTGAGTCGATGTGCTCATTTGTTAGTGTTTAGTTATGTAAATGGCCCTCGATGACGGAGCTGTTGTGTGAGTGGCTCGCTTTAGAGCTCCCGGGATCCGTACAGCGAGAAAACAAAAGCTTTTTCACCGCCTGAAAGAAGGAGCTGAAGTGTGGCGAACAAATGAATGTTCTGGTTGATGAGAGATCGCTCAGTCCGTCGTAGTTTACATGTTCCTATGCAAATATTTCTGAAAATTAATCATCAGACTCTGTGTGGATCGTTTCTGTGCTAGGAACGTTGATTAGGGTTTCACGTGGTTTAATCACATCAGGTTTTGTAAGAACAGGCCTGAATGCTGTTTCTGTTATTTTAGAATCTGCAGAAGCACACTGAAAGTAGTATAATATTATTTTTTATTTTAATTTAGTGTCTGAAATCTGACTAATGCAGCAGCATTTCAACTACAAATATTTTCTGTAGATGTAATTTTTTTTTAAATGCATTAAGATGTGTCATATTTGTATTTTTATCCACATATGTAAATATATATATATATATATATATATATATATATATATATATATATTTTTTTTTTTTTTTTTTTTTTTTTTTTAATCTAAATATTGAGAAAATAATCTTTAAAGTTGTTCAAATGAAGTTCTTAGCAATGCATATTACTAATAAAAATTTTATATTTATGATAGTAATATCTTCATGGAACATGATCTTTACTAAATATCCTAATGATTTTTGGCATCAAAGAGAAATCAATGATTTTGACCCATGCAATGTATTTTTTGTCTATTGCACCAAATATGCCCCAGAGACTCAAGATTATGTGCTGCAGGGTCACAAATGTTTCAGGCTAAACGATGTGCAGAAATGTAATGAATTAATATCTCAAAGATCTCAGGTTCCTGGTGATGTGAGTCAAATAGTTTGTTGGGGTGAGAGAGACTGTGATGTTCAGGCTGGGGTCCAGTCACACAATCACACTGTAACACTGAACAGATACACACACGTCCTTACAGATGATGTACACATGCGTACAAACACTCAGGATGACTTTATCGCAGTGCAATGAATGCGTTCTGACCCATCAGGACCACACAATGAGCCCATAACGGCATCGAGCGCATTCATCAGTCTGTGTGGCACAGATACAGTCACGCAACTTTCCTTCATCACTTTATAATCAAAGTTTTTGTGCATCTTCCGTTATAATAAATGACACTTGATGTTTTGTATCTAATGTGTGAAATACTAACACTTTGTGTATTTACATTTCTGGTAATAATCAGTATTGTGGGTCTCGGGCAGATCATTTTTGACATTAAAACTTGGATAAAAGCATCTGCTAAATGACTTAACTGTATTATTCAATTCAATTCAGTTTAATTCAAGTCTGTTTGTATAGCGCTTTTTACAATACAAAGCGTTACAAAGCAACTTTACAGAAAATTACATTTCTACAATATTTAGTAGTATAGCTTATAAACAGAGAAACACATAGAGACATCATTAGCATAGCTGCTGTTCCAACAAAGTACAATTAATTAGTTTAACCCAAGCTAATGAATAAGAATGTGCATTTGATCAGATACAGCTACACTCACAATTTAAGAGATGCATTATTCGAATGCTTGGCGAAAGAGATCTCTACCTCCTTTAGTGGACTTTGCTATCCTAGGAACGATCAAAAGTCCAGTGTTTTGTGACCTTAGGGTGCGTGATGGGTTGTAGCGTGGTAGAAGGCTAGTTAAGTACACTGGAGCTAAACCATTTAGGGCCTTATAGGTAAGTAATGATAATTTGTTACTGATACAGAACTTAATAGGTAGCCAGTGCAGAGACTGTAAAATTGGGGTAATATGATCATATTTACTTGTCCTGGTAAGGACTCTAGCTGCTGCATTTTGGACGACCTGTAGCTTGTTTATTGAAGAAGCAGGACAACCACCTAGAAGTGCATTACAATAGTCCAGTCTAGAGGTCATGAATGCATGAACTAGCTTTTCTGCATCAGAAACAGATAACATGTTTCGTAGCTTGGCAATGTTTCTAAGATGGAAGAATGCAGTTTTTGTAACATTGGAAATATGATTTTCAAAAGACAAGTTGCTGTCTAATATAACACCCAGATTTCTGACTGTAGAGGAAGTAACAGTACATCCGTCTAGTTGCAGATTGTAATCTACAAGATTCTGTCTTATCCGAATTTAATTGGAGAAAATTATTCGTCATCCAATCTTTTACATTTTTAACACACTCTGTTAGCTTAGATAATTGGGAAGTTTCATCTGGTCTCGTTGAGATATATAGCTGAGTATCATCAGCATAACAGTGGAAACTAATCCTGTATTTTAACGTGTATATTGAAAATAGAAGGGGACCTAGGACGGATCCTTGTGGCACTCCATATTTTACTGATGATAAATGAGATGACTCCCCATTCAAGTAAACATAATGGTAGCGATCGGACATATAGGATCTAAACCATCTTAGAGCCTGTCCTTGAATACCTGTATAGTTTTGTAATCGATCTATGAGTATGTCATGATCTATGGTGTCGAACGCAGCACTAAGATCAAGTAAAACTAGAAATGAGATGCAGCCTTGATCTGACGCAAGGAGCAGGTCATTTGTAATTTTAACAAGAGCAGTTTCTGTGCTATGGTGGGGCCTGAAACCTGACTGAAATTCAGAAATATTATAATATCATTTGTACCACCAGTAATCACAACTTGAACTTGAATTTTAACCAGCACTGGGAATCTCAGACACACACACATCAGTAGGGCTGCACATGGTCATTATGGGTATTTTGTCTATTTTACACATAATTCTTGCAGTCACAGGAACTCTGCTGTTATTACAAGACTTTAGAGATGCTATTCTGGGCCGGTTTGGACATAGAGGAAGAGTGTGTGTGTGTGTGTGTGTGTGTTCAGCAGCTGGATTGCAGCTGTGAGTCTGTCGGTGAAGTTGCTTTACTTCTTCACCCAGAAGAAAAGACGAGCTGATTTTAAGTACAGTCATGTGTAAGTGTGTAAGTGAAGAAATGTGAGCAGATGAAGGTGTGAGGTTTGGTGAAACCACAGGTATGGACGAGAGAGAGAGAGAGAGAGAGAGAGAGAGAGAGAGAGAGATTGGAAAAAAGAAGACGCCCTTCACTGAAGTTTCCTTTAAACAGTTGACGGTTGCCATGATGACAGCCGAGCGATTTAATTCCAAAAGAATCTTTCTTGCAACATTTGTTGCAACAATCTGACATTCATGCACCTAAATTAATGCTTTTGTGAGATAATAACTCACTTAACGCCACATATTTCATCTTTCTGTCTCTCCCAGGTCAAATTAACTCACTTTTATTAAATATGTAGCGATTATACGATACCGATTATTTCAAAGCAGCTTCACAAAAATAAGAAAATAAGTTATAAAATTATGAAATGACTGAATTTGATGCTGTGAAGCAGGTCTACAGAATACAATAGTATATATATACAGATATTTTATACATTTTGGTTTCAGTTTTAGTATTTAAATTAAAATTTCTGTTTATTTTACACTACAATTTTTCTTGAAAATGGTTTTAGTTTTAGTTTCAGTTCTAGTTATATATCAACCCTGCTGTGAACAAACTCAAAGCTGCAGAAGTCAGACTTTATTTGCTCTTTAATGCTGGAATTAACTAGTTGCAGGGTTAAACGGGAATAACTGAGTGAAGAATTCATCGAGGGGCGTTCCAGTCGGGTTATGAAAACAAAGTTTACCATTGAAGGAAAACAACGATATTGAGAGAGACGGAGGGGAAAATGGAGGTGGAATCTGGCTGTGGTTGGTCCGATCCCAAACCCGGCCCATTTCTCTCGTTTTGGGCCACATCAGGAACGGCTGGCTGCATTAGAGCTGCCATTATCCTCTCCAAGACATAACAGCCAGAACACCCACCTCGACAGAGAGGAGGAGATCCACAGAGAGAGAGAGAAAGAGAGAGAGAGAGAGAGGGGGATGGGAGGAGAGAGAGAGGGGGGGGAGCGTGTGTGAGAGAGAGAGAGGAGAGACAGATGAGAGAGTGTGTGTGTGTGTGTGTGACATATCAGGACACAACTCTGTATAATGACATGGGTATGACACAGGTATTACAAGGAGAGGGTGACTTATGAGGACATAACCCATGTCCCCATTTTTCAAAACTCT
>NC_068376.1:31019109-31039109 GCF_023724105.1 Carassius gibelio | reverse complement strand
GGATGCCTCCTCCAGAGGGTGAGCGCTCCTCATCTTCATTCTTCAGACGCAGAGTGACACACATAAACTGAGCTGCACTTACAGTTTTGATGTTGTGTTAGGTGTCAGTGGCGCCCCCTACTGTAACCAGAGCATGATGACATCACATCACAACCTCGCTCATAACCAGCCGGGATCTGAACACATGGCATCAGGAGACGGTGAGACCACGGCACCGTAAACCCTTCAACATCTGAAAAACATTTGATTTATCTAACCTTAGTTTAGTATGCAAATATAGAAAAATATATTAATTCATGTACATACATACTACAGTGATTAGTTAATATTTTACATGTGCATGGATTAATGGTCACATGACATGCAGGTAAACAAACCAAACATTTAATCTTTATTAGAATATTTTATTTTATTTTATTTAACCCCTGCAATAACTAAAGATAATTTATCCAGATCGAAATGTTAAAAATGTTAATATTTTATTGTCTTTTAAGAAAATTTTATATTTATTTATTCAATGATTAGCCTTTAAATCAACTCTTAACCCCCAGTTTATTTTATTTTATTTTATTTCAGTTTGGGAAACCCCTGCAATAACTAAAGATAATTTATCCAGATCGAAATGTTAAAAATGTTAATATTTTATTTTATTTTTTTATTTAATGATTAGCCTTTAAATCAACTCTTAACCCCCAGGTTTTTTTTTATTAATTATAATTTTTTTTAATCAACTCTGTTCTGAAAACCCTAAATATTAAGGTTTTCATAAATATTCTTAATAAACCTTCTAAATATGCTATTGCTCACTTTTAGTCCTTGTTCATACACAATGCATTAGCTACTTGAATGTGCAATGCAATAACAGTAGCTCAGTGTTTATGTAATGCTATCTAATGCATGCTAATGCTAGTGCTTTAGAAACATGAATGAAACGCTGGATGCATCTTTATCTGTTCTCTGTGTGTGTCTGGAAGCGTCTTGTTTCTCGACGCCTCGCTCCATGCTGAAGCTGAGTAAGAAGCGCGCTCTGTCCATCTCTCCGCTGTCTGACGCCAGTGTGGACCTGCAGACGGTCATCCGCACCTCGCCCAACTCTCTGGTGGCCTTCGTGAGCTCGCGCTGCGGGCCGAACGCTGCCAGCTCATACGGGCATCTGTCTGTGGGCACCATGAGGTGAAGATCTGCTGTAAACGCCACACAGTTCCTCACAAACACAGATGATTCTGATGCATTAAAGAGAGATGTTTCTGATTTCAGTCCGTCGTTGGGTTTCTCCGGCTCCATGAATTACCCGTCCAGACCGCAGGGTAACATGTACGGCTCTCACCCCGTCCCATCACACCACCCCAGACTTCACGCTCCGCACAAACACACACACGTGAGTCCGTCGCTCTCTCACACTGAACCCAGTGTCACCCATATACTGTTAGTTCTTATTAATATCTACAGTTTGCTGTTTTCATACTTTCAGTTTTTATTGTAATTTTTACATTTTTAGTCTTTTGTTATGCACTGCTTAACTTTTTATTTCAGTTTTAGTCTTTTTTCTTTTTTTATTGTATTTTCAGTTAGTCATTTTATTGCTAATTGTTAATTTTGTTATGTGCTTTTGTCATTTTTAGTTTTCGTTTATTTTATTTCTTGTTAGTAATTTTGTGCATCAACTTAAAACTCTATGCTTATATATGAATATATATATATATATATATATATATATATATATATATATATATATATATATATATTTAAACAAGTTTTAGTTTAAATGCAGTTTTTATTTTTTTACCCAGTTAGTAATTGAAGTGTTCAACTAAAACTAAATGGACATTTATTATTATTATTATTTTATGTGGTTTTGCCAGTTTGTTTATTATTTGGAATTGATAAAAACATTTTTTATGTCAGTTTAAGTTCAATTTGTTTTTGTTTTTTTAATTATGTTTTTGCTTATTTTTTGATTCATTAATATTTCTATGTAGGTAAAAATATATATATATATATTTTGGTCTTTCTATTTATTTTATTTCCAGTTAGTAATTTTAGTGTAATTTTAATTCATATTACCATTTAGGTTAGATTTCTTTTATTTCATTTATAGCTCAGTTTGATCTTTTTCCAGTTATTAATTTAGTGCTTAACTTAAATTTGTAATTTTATGTGGTTTTCCATTTTTTTTTCTTCTGCCATTTGAATTTATTTTTTTTATTTCAGTTTTTAGCTCAGTTTTATTTATTTCAGTTTTAGCATTAAGTACCTTAAACTAAATGGAAATGTATCATTTCGTTATGTGCTTTTTCATTTTAAGTTTAAGTTTATTTATTTTATTTCTAGTTAGTACTTTTGGTGCTTCAACTAAATTAATATTTGTAATTTTATGATTTTGTTTGCTACTGCTATTTGGATTAGATTTTTTTTTAGCTAAATTTGATTTATTTAGCAGTTAATAACTTAAAATGGAAATTCGTAATTTTTCCATGTGCTTTTGCTTATTTTTTATTAATTCATATTACTATTTAGGTTTGCCATGTTTTATTTCAGTTTTAGTGAATTTTTTTTCAGTTAGTGAACTGAAATGAAATAGGTTTTTCACCTGGTATTTATTTTATTGTAGCTTATTAATCGTGTTTTAATGGTGTAAAGGACACTGACCCTGCTGTGTGTGTGCAGCTGAAGACCGAGCCGGTTCTGGGCAGCGTGATGGACAACATCACCATCAAGAGTCTGGAGGAGCATTCGGAGGGAGACGTGGCCAGTCCGTCCTCCACTGGGACACAGGTGAACTCACAAACCTTGGTCTCTATACTCATACCGCCCGAGTGCGTCCAGGTGTGTGAGCTCCTGCGCTGGTTTCTGCAGGATCCTCTTCTGGGTTTACTGGAGGGCAGAGATGATCTGGATAAGGAGGAGAAACCTGAACCAGAAGCCATCTACGAGACAAACTGCCACTGGGAGAGCTGCAGCAAAGAGTTCGACACTCAGGAGCAACTCGTGCATGTGAGAGAGAGAGAGAGAGAGAGGGAGAGAGAGAGAGAGAGAGTCATTTACTCAACATGCATGCTGTTAATCACAAAAGGAGAACATTTGTCTTCATTACAGAAATAGATCCTAAAGCTCTAAAAAAGAAAGAAACACACTGAAACCCCCATAACAGTCGTCCATATGACTTCTGTGCTATATGGCAAATTTTCATAAGATATTTGTTTTTGTGTCAAGATTTAAAAAATGTTATTGTTAAAGTATTGCAAAAGAAAAAAAAAAGGTTTTGTAATTGAATTAAATATGAAATAAAATAAAACATTAAATGAAAAACTTAAACAACTTAAATGATTTTTTTTTAATGAATAACTAAGCTTAAGTATTAAAACTGAATTAAATATAAAGTGTGTGTATACAGTATATAAAACAAACTAGTACAGATGACAAAAACACATTATACAATTACTAAAACTTAAACTAAAATTATATTTAAAACTGAAAATATAAAAGTAAAAGCTAATATAAAATAAAATATTAAAATATAATATAAAATATAAATAAATAATTTTGAAAACAAGAATATGAAAATAAAAGCTAATGAAAAATATTAATAAATACCACAATAGAAAACTTTAATAAAAATAAATTATAGGTAAATAGATATATATATATATATATATATATATATATATATATATATATATATATATATATATATATATATATATATATGTAATAAAAATGAATGAACCACATAACTAAATTACTAAAATAAAAATTAAATTGAGAAACTGAGAATATAAAACTAAAAGCTAATTTTCAAAATCTTAATAAATACTATAATATAAAATTAAATTAAAGTTAAATAGAATTTTATATATATATATATATATATATATATATATATATATATATATATATATATATATATAGCACAATAAAGCACATTACAAAATTACTAAAACTTAAACTAAAATTAAATTGAAAAACTGAAAATATTAAATTAAAGCTAATTCCAAGTATTAATAAATATGATAACAGTGTGTGAACAATACTAAATAACATTGGCACCAGGTGGTCTTTCCTCCATCAAGCATCTCTAGTGTTTCGTCATGCTTTTAATCTGCTTCTCCTCTGATTGTCTGTGCAGCACATCAATAACGAGCACATCCACGGAGAGAAGAAGGAGTTCGTGTGTCACTGGACGGACTGTTCTCGAGAGCAGCGGCCCTTTAAAGCCCAGTACATGCTGGTGGTGCACATGCGCAGACACACGGGAGAGAAACCTCACAAGTGCACTGTGAGTACTCGCTCTGACGCTCGGTGTGGGAACGCTCTTGAAAACACTGATGTGACGCAGATGTTTCTGTTTGTGCGTCTCAGTTCGAAGGCTGTAATAAAGCGTACTCGCGTCTGGAGAACCTGAAGACTCATCTGCGCTCGCACACCGGCGAGAAACCCTATGTGTGTGAACACGAGGGCTGCAACAAGGCTTTCTCCAATGCATCCGACCGCGCAAAGCATCAGAACCGAACACACTCCAATGAGGTAAACTCGGAAAGAAAACTAAATAAAATACGCATATATATAACGAAAAAATTATTAATTATATGTTTTCTGCTGGTTATGTGTTGCATTCAATTTTTATGTTTTTGATGCATTTGCAGGTTCGTACAATGTTTTACTAAAATGCATGTTACATGACAAAATGTGCAGGACATTTCTGTCAAAAGAAAAAGTTTTAAAACTGTATACCGACTGCAATTAATTTTTTTGTTAAAGGACAAAACTATGACTAAAACACCAAGAAATGCACAAACATTGATTACACTTTATTATTTCATTTATTGTAAAATAAAATTACTTACTTATTGTGAAATGTCAAAAATTGGCAAAAAAATGCCATTTATTATTGCATTAATTTATTATAAAACATTGCTATTATAAAACAAAGTTAAGAACACAGATTGCAATTCATCATTGCATTTATTTATTATACATATATAAAAAAGGTTATTTATTGTCAGGACGAAATTTATGGCTACGACAAAAAATAGAAAATGCAATTTTTTATGCACTATTTGATTATAAAAACGTGTATGCTATTCTTTAGCTTTTTGTCTTTTATAAAGTACTTATGGTTCAATGCAACCTTTGAGGTTCATCTATAAATATTTTAATTAGTTGCACTGCTTTATTTTTTTATAATTACTATTTTTTTAAATGTCTCTTTCTCCATTTTTCCTTTTGTAAACACAAATACAGAAAAACAGCAATTCTGTTTTATTTCAATGCATAACACTTTTCATAACAGAAACATTATTGCAGAACATGCCTCAAAACATTTAATTCAATCCATCCTGACATTCTTTATTAAATTAATTCACAACATGATCTGAAAAAGCAATAAGCTTGTAATTAAACAATGCATAAACGTAGCGTCGTTTCCAAACGTTTGGCTACAGCTGGAGATTACATGCAACCATGCTCTCTGTTTCTGGCCTTTAGAAACCGTACGTTTGTAAGATCCCGGGCTGTACGAAGCGCTACACCGACCCGAGTTCTCTGAGGAAGCACGTGAAGACGGTGCACGGCCCCGAGGCTCACATCACTAAAAAGCACCGCGGAGACACCGGACCACGTCCTCCGGGTCTGACCAGTGCAGGACATAGCTCTGAACTTCTGATAGAAAAAGAGGAGAGAAGCAGAGAGGACTGCAAATTACTCGCTCCAGAAACCACACTGGTAAGACACGCTTTGTCCTCTTTTTCTCTTAGCTATCCATTGTAGCGCATAGCTGTGTGAATAGTAACTACAATATGTCTTGGATCATTTCTAGAAATCCCAGCCAAGTCCTGGCGGCCAGTCATCTTGTAGTAGCGAACGTTCTCCACTAGGGAGCGCTAACAATAATGACAGCGGAGTGGAGATGAACCTCAATGCGGCGGGGAGTCTGGAGGACCTGACCACACAAGAGGAGAACACCGGGAACACCGGCGGGCCCGAGTCGAGCGGAATGTGCATGTCCGTTCAGGCCCTGAAGAGGTTGGAGAACCTGAAGATCGACAAACTGAAGCAAATTCGCCGGTCAACACCACCTGGGCGGAGCGCAGGGAATAAACTGCCGGCTCTCTCAGGTAAAAGCCTTAGCAAATCAAGCACTTTGTTTGCAATCACTGTCAATCTGATGAAAAGTTTTGTTGAGAATGGCTATTTTGATTTCATCAACAGTAACAAATATCAGATGCATATTATGCATTATTTATGTGTATATTTATGCATTAAAGCAATTTAATGCTGAGTGGGATAAATGCACAGGTGTAAACATTATTATAATCTGCAATTGCTTAATGATTTAATTGCACAAATTAATACGAACATTTCATTTTTTTTTTTTGAATTTGTGAAATTGTAATTTTCGTCTACTATAATTAGATGTCTCTTTAGACAGAAAAGCTAAAATCAGTAAATATGACATGCTACAATGTGCGGGATATTTTGGTCAGAAGACAAAAATTATGACTAAAATAATAATTATTGGAATTAATTTATTAAATTGTTGCAAGACAAAAACTACAAAAAAAAAACAAAAACGTACAAACAAAATTATTTTAAAACAATTGCAGGTTAGTTTTGTCAGAAAACACAAACAAAAAATGTCAAATTATCCTTAATCGAAAATAATGCAACTTAATATAAAGATTTTTTTCTTAATATAAAAGTTTTTTAGATTACTAAAAAACTACAAACACTGATTGCAATTAATTTTTGCATTGTTTAATATTAAACATTTACATTTCTGTCAAAGCACAAAAACGGAATAAAACAATAAACTGTAAAAAAATTAACACTGATTACAATTTATTGTAATTAATTTATTATAAAGATACAAGTTTTGTTGTAAGACAAGAACTGTGGCTAAAACAATAGAACTATATAAACACAGACTGAAATTTATTGTTGCATTAATTTATCTTTTTTTTGTTTGCAGGTTATTTCTATTTATACATAAAAAAAATGTAAAGTTATTTTTTATTCATAAAAAAATTACATTTATTATGCGAGGTCATCTGAACTGTGCTTTCAAATTAATCATCAATGATTTTAGGATCTCTAGCTTAATGTTTTCCATTGAAATCTGGCATTGAATAATGCTACATCTGCTTCCTTCTCTGCTTCCTTTATGAAACAGGAGAGAAGATGGGCATGTGTGCACCTTCACCCTTGCTCTCCAACCGGCGTGTAATGGAGCTTTCTGCCACGGATCTGGGTGGAGTTAGTGGAATGGGAATGCCCTGCCCACCGAATGACCGACGGGGAAGCGGCACCAGCAGCCTCAGCTCTGCCTACACAGTGAGCCGCCGTTCATCCATGGTCTCGCCCTACCTATCCAGCAGACGCTCAAGTGACATTTCCCAAGTAGGTCATTGCCAGTCTGTGATGGGAGCCGATGTTCCCGGCGACCCACTGTCTCCTCAGAACAGCCAAAGAGGTGGATCATGCCAGAACCCCGGAGGGTTGCCAGGTCTTCCGAGTCTGACTCCTGCGCAGCAGTATAGTCTGAAAGCTAAATATGCAGCAGCAACAGGCGGCCCACCGCCAACCCCGTTACCTAACATGGACCAACCTGGCAACCCTGGAAGGTTCCTGAGGGAATGCCATGGCCAACCTCTTCCTCCATTTCTGCAGCAAGGTGGCACACGGAGGCACAGTGCTAATGCCGAATACGGCACAGGAGTGATTTATCCACATCAGGCACCTGGGAACAACACAAGGCGTGCCAGCGATCCAGTACGCTCAGGTGCTGACCCGCAGGGTTTACCAAAGGTGCAACGCTTTAACAGCTTGAGCAACGTGTCCCTTATGAGTCGCCGCAATGCACTGCAGCAGTGCGGATCTGATGCCTCTCTCAGCCGGCACATGTACTCACCTCGTCCACCGAGCATCACTGAAAATGTTATGATGGAGGCCATGGCTATGGATCCTCATGGGACCGCCGAAGGCAGAGAGCAGGGCAACATGATCCAAGGTGGAGACCGAACCTACATTGGCTACCAGCAACCTCACCTCCACCCTCACAATGCAAGTCAAATGTCTCCCGGACAAGAAGGTTTGAGCTGCATGGATCAAGTCTTCCAGTCTCAAATGCAAGGTCCATACCAGGGCCAGCGTGACGAGATCTGTGCCGCGGGGATGATGGTTCAGGGTGACATTTCGAACAGTCTTCTACAGCAGGCCGAGTATGGCATGAGCAACTGCCAGCTCAGTCCTTCCGGACCACATTATCCCAGTCATGCTGACGGATCAGGACCCTGGGGACAGACCAACCATCTCCACAGCCCTCAGACCAATACGCAGTACCAGGGTGTAGGGATGCAAGGACAGCACTACCCTCACCAGGGTGTATACGACCCTACATCTGACCCCGGCCATCAAAGAGTTACTGTAAAACCAGAGCAGTTCCATTCATCCATAGGAGGATCCAGTTCTTGCCAGAACATCAAACCTCTACATCGGCATAATGTGAATATGCAGACGTATCCAACGCAGCCACAAGGCCGAGGTCTCATGAGCAGATCCTCCAATGTGAATTGTGACTTCCTTCAAGGCCAGATGGGAACACAAACCGGTCTTCCGCAGCAGAGCCAGGTGGGATCGTTCCCAAGCGGTGGAGGGATAAATCTTGCACTGGCGGAGAGCCGTGGGTCGCAGACGCCAATGCATCAGATGAAGGAAATGATGGTGAGGAACTATGTGCAGTCCCAGCAAGCGCTCCTGTGGGAACAGCAGCAGGAGCAAAGGGTAGTCATCGATGGTCTCTCTGGGAAGCCTGATGGCATGGACCTGGGAGGACAAACGGCGATGTTGCAGCACAGTCCACAGCATCAACAAGCTAACCAGAACCTTTATCCTGGTAATTCTTTCCAAGGCTACCCCAATCAGAACTTGATGAGCCCACCGCAAAATACAGTTCCCGCTTCCATCAAGGAGAATACCACTGGGTTTCAGGGATCCTGCTACGGCCCGGATATGGTGCCACGACCACCTCAGGGACGAAAGCCTCTGAGTCGCCAAAACAGCTTATCCCAGCAGACAAGTGGAGCTTACCTGGGCAGCCCGACTCACCTGAGCCCCGTCCACTCCACCGCCAGTCCCAGAAGAGGAGTCCGTCTCCCGCCAGTTCAGCAGCAGCAACATTTGGAAAAATTCACCAATAACAACAACCCCATGTACTACTCAGGCCAGATACACATGCACCATGATATAGAGAAAATTCAAGATGGTCCATGCCTGGCCCAGCAGCACCTGACAGGGATAGACCCTAATACCAAGCCCACATCGATGGCCTACTCGGACCCTGCACCCATGTCCAACGCCTTAGAAAACCTGGACTTGGAGAACGCTCAGATTGACTTTGCTTCCATCATTGATGACCAAGAACCTTCATCTTACAGTCCAGCAATCCCACCTCTGGGTCACCACCAGTGCTCCTCTCAGACCTCCTCCCGTCTCACCACACCCCAAACCTCCATCACCCTTCCAAGTGGCCTTTCCAATATGGCAATCGGGGACATGACCTCAATGTTGACATCCCTTGCTGGGGAGAACAAGTATTTGAACACATTGTCTTAAAGTGTATATACATATAATTGAGCCAATGTGAGCATGTAGACTCTATAGCCCTTTCGACACTAGAGGTTCCTCTGGATGTCCTTTTCCTGCTCATGCACCAGGTACTAATGGTTCTGCTGATGTCCAACATGGGATCTAACAGATTTTGCATGTAATTGTGTAAAATATGTTGCTAAACATTACCACAGAGGCCTAATGACATTACGTTAGGGGCATTCTGGTCACTACTGTGAGATGGAAATCTTGTTTAAAATGTAAATATGAGCTTTGGACTGTAAATGATGGCGAGAGATAGTATAAAGAAAATCTACTTTTTGATACATATACAAACTTGGACTGGCTCAAAAGCCACAAGAAGACTGAAATACTAAGTGAGCGAATGTGTAAAGGAAGAAGCTTATTGGCACATTATCTAGAAGTACCGGTAAAAACAGGACTCAAGTGCCTTTGACCTTTGTGGCCTCTTTGATTCCTCACAGGAACGACATGTTGGAGAAAACTCGTCGGATGAGACACATGGACACTGTGATGGATGGACAAACTCAGTATGAAGCCCAAAAGTATACTTCAGTTCATGAACACTTGGTGTATTAGTACAGCCAAATGCATAAGCTTTCAAAGCATACTCCACTTAATAGTGCACGAAAACACAGGTGGCCGACACATGTGCACCAGAAAGTTTAATCTTTGTCGATGTCTGCGCTATTCTTCTACAGAAGTTAAGCAATAAAAAAAGTCTGTACTCTTTTAAACTAGCAGGCATCTGTTTTGGTTGCACTTCAATTGTCGCCACCTTGTGGAGCAACTAATTAGTACAAAAAAGCTGTTTGCATAAGCTGAGGGTAAAGAGTACATGCATATACATTGGGCTTAAGAGAAAGAGTGTTCTTAATAAAATGCAACGCTAACTGTCATAATGGCAAATTACATAACAGTATTTTGAAGCCTTTTTAATTATCTCTAGGTCTAGACAGGAGCCTTTGAGTCATTATATTCATTCAAAGTTTTAGTGTTTGTTTTCTGATTATTTGACTAGTCTGCTTTCAGACAGATACGTTAAAGGGTAACGGCACTGAGTGTTTTGTTTATGGTTTATTTTAGTGTACGCTGTGCTACATAACCCAAGCTAGCATGCATATGCATTGCACTGACAACAGCACTGAGCTGAGGAGAAGTGATGAATTTTTATTAAAGTTTCCATAAAGTATGAAAGGTACACACAGTGCAGTATTTTATTTTTTGTTTTGTTTCAAGTCCTCTGTTATTTCAACACTCTGTCTACATTGTGCCTAACTCATTTGATCATTTAAGTGTTATCAAGGGCTGCGGTTTCAAATGCAACCCTTTAAAAATCCCAGTGTTTCCACTTTCTGTGGCATACCAAAGACGACCGGCACTGAGACGAGTCCACACTTGAGATTCGCTAGACACATTGTCATGTGCTTCCATATTGCTGTGATAAAGAATGTAACAATGTTCTTTTTATCATTTCCTCTTTTTTAAAGAAAAAAAAAACATTTTGTGGTTTTTGCATTTCTGTGTGTTTTTATATCTGTCACAGTTCAACTCAAACCTTTTTGCTGGCAAAAGTTCATAAAGTAGTAACAGATTTATTATATTAGCATTTATCTCATCTATTTACAAGGAAAGTAAGTGATATTTTTGCCTACCGTTTTCTACATTTTTGTACAAAGGTACTATATTATACCAGTTTATAAATAAACAGAGCCTGTGATGGAAGAAAATTACGTGTTGTGTTATGTTTCTTTGTGCATATCCATGAGTTACTATTATAGCTTTGTTAATATTTTGAATTAGTTTTTATTTTGTTGTTTTGTCATTTTTATTAGTTTTTATTTCAGATTTAGTTATTTTAGTGGTACATCAAGTTTAACTAGCTGCATTAAAATAGGTTTTTATATTTTATTGTATTTACATTTTTTTTTTAGTTTTAACTATAACAACCCTGATCCATGTACTACTCTCTCAACTGGGTGAAAAAAACAAGATTTCAGACATCACAAGACATTTTTGTGCATTTTCAATGCCTCCTAAATGGTGTCCATAGCCTGTATTTTTTTAATTTGTAATTTTAAGGCAGAAACATGTCATATTTCCACTAGATGGCGTCAAATCTACAGCTCATGGTCTTTGTGAGGTCTTGAAAGCCACACACAGGGTTTATGTTACACTGGCATATTAGATCCCTCCTCCTTTTAGCTACAAAAGAACATTTTGCACACTAATGCTGGAATCTCTGTGACAAAGCTAATCCTCTCCATACTTGCCCTTTCCCTGTCCCTGATTATAAGATCAAAAGAAAGATTTTCCTGCACTACATGCCAGTGTGTGTGTGTTTGAGTGTACAATGCTGTGGCTCCCGGTCCCTGGTACCCTGATTCGGCCCCACTGATCTAATACTGTGTGCGGCATGAATTCAGTGAAGACCTGCCCTCGACATCACCATCGCCAACTCCGCTGACTCAATTCTCCCTGTCTCCCATCTGTTATAACTGACTGATCGTCTCCGCTTATTCCTTTCACTCTGTACCTCGCTTCCATCCTTGACCACTATTAGCCATTTCTCATCTCACACTATCCCTCCTTCATCATTAGTGGTTTATAGTCAGGCAAGGATCCATTTACTTTTGCTCATACTTAGGGTAACCCCAAGAACTGAAGCCGTCCCGCACTGTTTGCGCTGTGCATGAATGATTCTTTAAATCATGAGTAGTGTTGAGCAGTTCTGTCATTTTGCACAAAAAAAATTAAAAATTGTTTACGTTATTTAAACTTGAAAATTCATTAAACAAAATAAATTATGTTTATTTTTTTGATGCATATAAATTCTGACACTCTAATCAGTGCAAACACTTACTATGATATGCACTCAATTCTCATTGAGCAGATGCAAAGGAAACATTCTAGTCGTTCTAAAATTAACATCTGCTGAACGTAGCCTTCAGCTGATTTCTAAAGAGAGAATGCAGAGGTTTAACAGAGCTCAGATCTACAGCCTGACTTAAGCCACAATCTACTGAGCTGAGGTTGCTGATACAAATGGAAATGGCTAAATAAGCGCTGAGGTTTTCACATGCAAAGAAGTGAAACCAGCATAATGACTTTTCTTTTCTTGGTTCGCCATTCAAGTCGAGGCTTTTTTATTCTCTTTGTCACAAAGGTTGGCATATAATTAACTCCTGTTTAATATGCTGTTAAGGAAGACTCCTCCCTTTGCTCTCTGTCTGAACCTCTGCCAAACTCGTGTGTACTGGAAACCCCATGGGACACCCCACCCTTGGGCGTCCCTCAGTAAGTACAGAGGTGTTTGGGACCAGATTCTTGCACTTATTGGCTGTTTTTAGGCTCACTGCACAGAGCAAACTGCACTATTTGTCTGCATTTAAAGAGACAACATTACCTTGTTTATAATGTTCATGTATAAACATTTACCATCATCTTTAGGGGCAGAGGTGAAGAG
Organism: Carassius gibelio; assembly: GCF_023724105.1. Taxonomy (NCBI): domain Eukaryota; kingdom Metazoa; phylum Chordata; class Actinopteri; order Cypriniformes; family Cyprinidae; genus Carassius; species Carassius gibelio. The sequence goes on along the minus strand of NC_068376.1, from coordinate 31,026,019 downwards.
GTAAATGAAGCTTTTCTTTGAGTCCTCCTTTACTCCTCTCATCTAAGATCCCCAGCAGGGTGTAGGTTTATGACCCATTCCATCTCCTTTCCTCTCTTGGACAAAAGGGCTGTGACCTCTCATACCTTAACCTTTTCTTTTCTTTGGCTTTTTACACCTGAAACCCTTTATTTTATGTTCCAAAAAATACAAATGCTTAGCATTTTGCCTTTTAAATGCACAGGGTTGACTACTAAAAATGACCACGATTCATACATCGTCAGTACCTTGGAGTACTTTGTAAATACCATGGTAGGTAATCATTCTGTTCCTCGATGGAAATGAAAGTACTATTACCTTCTGATATAAGTAATGTACTGTGGTAAGATGCCGTTTTTTAATAAGGTTGTATACCCTAAACAAACATTTGGCAGACTATTAAACAAAAAAGACATATTTGCACTTTGCTAAATGTTTTAAAAATGCACATAAATCGCTATAAATGAGTACCATGGTAATACATGGTAACACGTGTAAAATATGGTAACGTTAGCTAATCATTCTGTTTCTCAATGGAAGTGCAAACTTTTTTATATAACCACTGTAATGTGGTTCCAATCGTGTTTTTGCTGGATTGTACACAAGACACATTAAAATAATAACGGTATAAAGGAAGTAGCCTAAAAATCACACAAGTCTTACAACGTAGCATAATTTACGACGTTTATGCTAATATAAGCAAAATATCGAAGCAAACCATACAAAAAATTTTCATTGAAATCTCGGTTATCCTGTGGAAATATTTAGTGTTGAGGGTTTTCTTGTAATGTCTGTAAGATATAAATATATATATATTTTCCAGACAAAAATTAGGAATCCGCAGGCTGTTGTAAAAACAACAATTAAGATACGTATTTTCCCCTCAGAATCCTTTACCGCGCTTTTTTTTCTGGCGCGAGTCAAGACATAATCAAAACAACATGAATATAATCGATCTTTTTCAAAGAGAAGGCAATATACTGTAATATATCACATATGGTGTGTTATTTAAAATCAATGTTTTTGGCTAATGCATGCAAACAAAACGACATTTATATAAATATTAATATTAATTAACAAGAGGCAGATTAAGATGTAATTAAATACAAAACAGTATTAGCCTACTTAACCATTAAAATCATTTAAAAGAGAAAAAGTAATTTATTTGGGAGTGTTTAGGGATTCAAGGTCCACCCTACCTCGCGCACCTCAGGAAGTATTACGCGGGCATTATCATGACACTGCGCGCTCCGGCACCGCTGCGCGTTCAGGTGGGGGTTGGTGCGCGTGAATGCCAAAGTAGGGGTCCTGCAACGGTGTGTTTGAGTTTTTCTGATGTTTTTCTTTTTCAGTTGCTAAACAGATTACCGTTCGATTACTAGCACAAAAGAGGTGACAATACAATACTTCCTACAGCGATCAACAGGGGAAAGGGGGCGGGGAGGCGGGAACAGGTGCGATGGATCCCAATAAAACGCCTACCTGTCCTGTACATTAAAAGAGCGTTTGCAACGTTTAACCACTAAAATAAAGGTAATATTCTAAAAGTGGAATATAACGTGCCACGCAAGTGTTTATCTGTGTACGGAGGGCTTTACTGTACAAAACGGCATGCATTTAATAATATTAATAAAAAATTATTTACTAATTTACACTCAATGCGTTATTATTGCATAATGTTTTATAATGTACTACAATAGTGAGGTGCATGTATACGACTAAATAACAACATCTAACTAAGGCCTATTATTGCAAAAACAAAAAAATACTCCTATTTTTACATTGTGGGTGCCTTTTTTAAAATGGTAAATATTCGCTTATGTGTACATTAGCTATATATATAATGATCAAAAATGTAAACTTGAAGCACTTTTGCAAACCTAATATTTGAGTTGCATATAGCTATTAACGTCTCACGCTTATTAAATACAAAAACAAGCATTAAACTACACGCATATTTAATTTGATTACATTTTTCGCATGCACACTAGAAAAGATCAACGCATAGCCTACCTAAAATATGGCTAGTAACACTACATGGGCTATATAAGATACATTATAGCGGTTGTCTTTATGACCAAAAAATAAAAAAATAGACATGAAAGTAATTTTCTCTTAATAAGACTGTAACACCACGCGTTTTGAGTTCTTCAATTCTCCTTTCTTTGGCTGACACAGCAGACCTGCCTCCGATGACATCACCAGAGCCGCTGCTGAACGCGACGCGGGGTTGAGCGCCGCCGCAGTCACGCGCTGCAGGGCGCGAGCGATGCGGAGCGACGCTTCAGTCATTCACCCGCGCGCTCACCGGGCAAACACGGCCACGACATGGCAGAGAGGAGCAGAGGAAAGCGGAGGAAACAGGCGAACCCGCGGAGAAACCAAGGTCAGTGGCGAACCTCTCTGAAGTTTCGAAGTCCCTAAGTCCGGCTTTATTTCAGCGCTCATTCATTCCTCTAGAAAAACTGGATTCGCACGAAGCTGGACAGCACGTCCTAAACTATAAATCCACGAAAAGCCCATGCGTACCCGACCCTTGCATAACTTTAATACATTCGTGCATTTCTTTTCTTGCATTGACTGTCAGCTTTAAAGTTTGCAGAAGTTGCGGTCTTCTTTGCATCATTTCTGCCGTCCTCAGCATCACATTTTCATTGAGTTTTACAACATTCCGCTGCACTGCATTTGTTCTACTTCCTCACATCCTCGTGTCTTATTATTGAAGAACAGAAAATCGTTTCGATTTGTATTTGTCAAATAAATAAGTCGTTTAAATAAGAAGAACAGTGATTTCGTTTTACTCTAATATTAGAGATTTATAAGATTACAGCTGACTTTAAAATTATTGTTTGCTCTTAGGCGTATGGTACTTGTGAAATTGTTGTAAAGTGTATAGTGCAATCAATAATTAAAATGCTTATTTAATTTACATTTATGTTGAAATTGCATTAATACTTTATAACTTGAAATTGCAAATCAGAAAGCCTGCAGCCCGTCTATTATTTTGAATTGACATTTTAATAATGAGATTTCTCAGTAAATAAGATTAAATGAACTCGTTACCTTTGGTTTTCTTGAAGAAAAGTCGCTCTGTTTGGCTCTATAGTTACATCTCAAGCTCTGACCAACCATCTTCACTTGCTGGTTATATGTATACCCCACAGAAGTCACACTCAATGAACAAATACGTTTCAGATTTCACATTTGTTTTTCGATTGTGTGTTGATACCCATGAATGCAAGACAATCTGGGACAATCGTGCACGGCGTTTATTGCATGTTCCAGAGATGCGATATATAAGTGGTTTAGAAGAAGAAGTGTGAAAGAGCTTTGCTGGACCGTCTGAGTGATTGTGTTTCTTGACAGCTGTAGTGTTATACATGACTGAAGGCGTTTGGTTTTACATGCATGCAGGACGGTGTGTGTGTGTGTGTGTGTGTGTGGTTAGACAGCTTCCTCATTTCTGTCGACCTCGCACCGTGTGTGATGGTCAGAGCTAACGGGCACTGTGTCACCTCACACACAAACTCATATATATATAGCTTTGAGTCGTGACCCTACTGATTATAAACTAGCTTCCCTAATTCCTCTATTAGCTGCTGATGTGTGAAAAAGTAACATAAATAGGAGAGTTTTGAGCTGTTTTGTTCCATCCGTGGTCAGTTTACATGATGAATAGAGTGGAAGTCATTTAAATATCCAAACTTTCAAAGTGTCATCTGCTCAGTCAGTCTTTTCTCTGCCGCAGCATCACTTTTCTTCATGTGTAATGTGTTTGAATCCGCTGGCTTTCAATGGATGTAGGAAGTCAGCGAGTGGTTGTATAAAATGCTTACACTCTTATAAATAAGTCTTCTTTATGGCATTGATAGTTCCATGGAACTTTTCCATTGTATAGACGTTTCTTTATCTATAAAAAAGTTCCTTTAGATTATTAAAATGAAAAAACTGAGGTTAATTTAGGAAAGAATGGTTCTGTTATGGCATTGCTGCAGAAACCCCCTTTTGCAACCTCTTTTTTTAGGAGTTTCGACTAGTCTTACAAGTAGCCTAAGTCATCAAAATTAAAAAAAAAGACTTGACATTTTAAGTCACTTCCATATAAAGTGGTCTGATTTGAATCTGAAAAGCTTGATTAACACTTCAGTAAAGCTAGTTCTTGAGATGCAGTAGTTTCACACAGGTTTAGAGAATCACATGAACTGTTGTCATCATCCACTAACTGACCACAAACACAACACTGGCCGTCTTCATCTTCAGCATGACATCTGTTGATTTAGTTCAAATGTCTTTGTTTTATTTGTAAGGTGTGTTTGTGCATCTGTGTTTTCAATAAATGACTTTGTCAAAAAATGTTGGAGTGACATGCAAAATGTTGTAGATCACGCAGCCTTACATTATGTCACCCTCTCTGTTCTTTAACAAAAATGTGTGTGTGTGTGTGTGTGTTTGTGTGTGCATGTGCAAAACAGATGATTGTGATGAGAGAAAACACAATCGCAACAAGCGCAGAGAGATTTCTCTGGAACGTGGCGCGTTCATTGCTTGTTTCATGGCTCAACAGCTTGTTTCTAAACTATTAAGTGTTAAACAGTGCTGATTCAGATTATCTGTGTGTGTGTGTGTGTGTGTGTGTGTGTGATAATGTGGCAGATAGTGGACAGTGGGATAGTCCAGATAACAGAGAATGTTCTCACAACTATGACTATCATAAATCTCAGAGTTATGAGCAGTTTTTCTTGAAGTAGCATCAATGGAATGTTTGTTCAGATGATCTGCTTTTAAATGATGTTCTTAAAGCATTAACACAAAATGTATTTTTCCAAAACTTTTTATGTGGACATCCACCTAACATTTTTCAATTGTTGCTATTTGTTTCGGAATGTTCAAAAGTAACATTCAAAAGTAACATTCTCATGATGTTTGTAAAATGATACAATGTTGCAATGGAATGTTCCCATGCTATTCGCATGATCATTAAAAAAGTTTTCAAACATTTAGAAAACATTAGCAGAACGTTCTTAGAACATATGTTTGATAGCTGGGCAACTGTATTTCGTCTGAAAGCATGAAATTAAACATTTTTTTCCGTTCTTTAGTTTTGTGTTTTGCCGGTGTCACTCAAAAAAGACCAAACGCTTTCATCTGACCAGCGACAGAAAACGCTTTGCAAAATGAGCACGAGATCCACAGATGTTGTGCAGTCCGACAACATCATCCTCCATAGCGAGAGGAAGGTCTTTTCTACGGAGGATTAAGTGACGTGCTGTGTTATAAAACCAGCTGACTCCAGGGTGGCGTCCGCATCACTCCCGTTTGTCACAGCTCGGGAGTCACAACTCAATCCCAAACTTTGGGATTGGATGACATCAGATTTGAGGCATTTTAAAGCAAGATGTCAATGTCACATCTTTGTTATCTGCGATTACGAATGGTCTTTGACGTAGTGGTCCAGTTACAGCTCATTTCCTTTTGCCTATTGTCTCTCTGCACGTGTTTTCTCTCTCTCTCTCTTTCAAATGCCTCTTGTGTTTTCTTTTTTCAAGTGCCAGTTTATTTAAACTCTTTTCCCTTTTTCTTCATTCGCCTTCATTGATTTTCAAACCCCAGACTTTGTAGGCAGCTGGGGTCCAGCTGTGTGTGTGTGTGTGTGTGTGTCTGGCACAGTCTTGTCACAGTGGGCAGAATGCGAGAAAACGACAGACACAGAGAGAGAGAGAGAGAGTAAGAAAAAGTCGCTTGTCATTTTGGACAACAGAAGAGAACTGGGCAAGAAATCAGAGAGATCTGAGCGAGAGCGAGACAGCGAGGAGTCCAGGCTCCAAGGTTTATTAGTGGTGCTCCCCAAACGAGAGAACTGAGGCGTCAGACGCAGCAGGAGAGAGAACGAGGAGGAATAAAAGAAAGGAACAGAGATTGGGACAGTTAAAGTGGCTCAGAAGATGTGTGTGTTCCACTGTGAGAATCAGTTGGGATGAAATTATAACGCTGTATAACTCTACATGTCACAATATAGTTATTTCTGCTCAACTCTTCTATTGTAAACTGTTAGAGACTGGAACAGTAAAGGTGTCTCAGAAGATATGCTTTTACAGTTGTGAGATTGCTGGTTAAATTTATATGATTTTAATTATGAGTAACGATATATCAGGATATACGTTCTGTTGGAAAAAATTTCATCGGTTTAAAACTTGACAGTAAAAGTGTCTCAGAAGATAGTTGACAAAATTAATCAGGTTCAAAATATAAGTCATTTTAATGCTGTATATCACAACGTAGTTATTTCTGCAGAAACTTCCTTAAAAATGCATTTTAAACATTTAGAGACTGAGACCGTAAAAGAGTCGAAGGAGATGTGTGTTTCATTGTGAGATTGCTCACGTAATTAATTAAGTCATTTTAATGCTGGATAACTGTATTTATCACAATATAGTTGTTTCTGCTGAAAATGTGATTACATTTATGCATTTAGCAGATGACATTTTGACAGCAATTTATCAAAAAGCCAATAATAAAATAAAAACAATAAGGCATTCTCTTTTAAGCTTTTATGTTTTGTATGTTATAAAAAAAACATTAATTTAAGAAATTATAATTAAAGAGAAAATCATCTCGTTATATTATATATGTTATCTGGTATTTAATAATAACATTAGCATAAAATGTTTTTTTCTAATCTTTTAGCTGGACGTTTGTCTAATGTTTTTAAAATGTTACTGCTTGTTTCAGAACTTTTAGGAAACATTCAAAAGTAACGCTTCCATAATGTTTGCAAAATGATACAATTTTTAGAACATTCAAAAAAAAAAACTGTACATTTGGAATGTTCCGAAAATATTCATATGTAGCGTTTTTTTTACAACTGAATGGGTTCTTAGATCATATTTTCATT
>NC_068376.1:30986609-31014109 GCF_023724105.1 Carassius gibelio | reverse complement strand
ATATATATAACAGTCTGCTCAATTAAATGTAGAATCCGATCCAATCACTTCCACCAGGTGGCGCTGAGTCAATGCTGAACACAGAAGAGCTCACTCTCGACTCATGTGATGTTCTTCTTCTCAGTTCTGATGTTTGAGCTCCTTTCATTAAACATGCAACACAACACAAGCTGCGAGATTGTGGATTCTTTAACGACTCGAGCTAGAAATGCTCTCTGAGTTCGTAAAAAAGCCAGCACAGGCCCTCACCACAGATAGCAGGCATATTTGTGAAACCCCAAGGCTAATTTCTCAGCGAATGTCACAACTGATGTGCAGCTAAACGACTCTCACATTATACAGCTCAAAGAGGAGCTTTATTTAGCCCCCACTCCGCCATTAAATCTTCAAAACGGGCTTTTTCCCTGAGAATGTTTTAATATGCACCGACCGCTATTGTGCGGTCTGCACAAATGTACAAAATAAAGAGCCACATCAGAAAGCCTGGAAGATGTTGCAAACATTTTCTTGCGTCGAGAGATGAAAAAAAACAAAAAGATGAGGAAAACAAATTTGGAGGGAAGCAGAGGTATTTACAGTGCGGTGAGAGAGCGAGGGAGATTTGAGACAAGATAGTCATGACGAGGGATTGGTTTGATTCAGAATGTGGTGTGTGTTTGCCATCATAGACTCGCTGCGACATTCCTGAGACACACACACACACACACACATGCAACACAGATGCATGGAAACACACACAAAAAAATAAAAGTGCATGCACACAGATACACAGCTCTGAAACTTTCTTAAAATTAATGCATGAGGTATGCATTCTCCAGTGACATGCAATCAAAAGTCAGAGATCTTGAAAAGAACATATGCAAGTCAAAAATGGACTCCTGTGTGTCTGAGCACCCAATGCATTTGATCCAATAAACCCTCTGAGGATCTGAGACGCTTAAACACTCGTGCATTGACAGAAAAACTTGGGATGACTGAGGCGGTGTTCAGAGACAAGATCTCGCCAAATGCAAGAAAAAAATTGCCTTTGGCCTGCAAATAAAACGGTTGGCGCTTAATTTTTTTATTAATTGCAATGTAAGATACATGGTTTAAATTACAATGTAAGAGCGATGCACAGAGGAACGAGACGACGCATTCTTGACTTAGAGCCACCAAAATAAACAAAATATAAGGACTCCTCGTAATTTTGGGCGATGTAGTTTTGTTTTGTTGGCTTTAAGTCGCAGTGAACGGAAATAACAGATCTCTTCTTCTGTATCGTGATGTATATCAAGATTTATTGTCAGGAAAATCTAATTTTGGGAACATATTGATTAGAGAAGTACTGGAGGAAACTATGTTTTTGATGTTGATTTGATGTTATATATATATATATAATTATTATAATTATTCAAATTATATATAGTTATAAAAAAAAAAAATATATATATATATATATATATATATATATATATATATATATATATAAATATATAAAACTAAAAATATTGAATGTAAATATATAATTAATATAAATGTATAAAAATCTCTGTTATTTATGTATTGGACTACTTATAATAATAACTTATTTTAATAATCACACACAGTGTATATATACATTTATATATATGCAATATATGCATTATTAATTAAGCTCTCTATTTTGTGTGTGTATATATATATATATATGAATTGTTACAATTATCAACAATATTAATTCATTTTTATATAAATATTAAATATATAAATATTAATATAGAAACAATTTAAATGCAGAGAACTATATAAATATATACATTTAAAAATATATAAAAATCTCTGATGAAATTGATTGACTTATTATAATTTATTATTAATTCTATAAATAAGAAAATAAACAATGCTAGATCATTAATGCAAAAAGTCCCTCAAACTAGTTTTCATGCTGTATGTACACAATACAGAACACATAAACTCTAGTGTTTGATGCTGTTTTTCTGATATTGTTTCCTTCTCCACCCACAGCCCTAACACACAGGTCAGCTCAGCTCACAACATCTCATGCTTCTGCTCAGTTCGAATAGTTTCACTAGCAGAAAAATCAAGACGTTTGATCGCAGAGATCAGTGTAAATAGCCTGCTGTCACACAGCGTAAACCTCTTTGTCATCGCGCCGTTCGCCAGATTTCAGCGCAGGGAATTTCCGCTGACTTCATCTGAAAATATCACACCATCTGAGTCAGGGGTCCAACGTCTCTCTCTCTCTCTCTCTCACACACACACACACACACGCGCGCACACACACACTCTCTTTTCTCCCAGCGTGTGTTCTCTTCAGGTATTTCTGTGTTGTTGTTTGTTGAATCACACCTTTCTGGTGGTTCTCTGCGCTCGACTGCTCGTCTCTGAGCTGAAGGTGCTCTTCCCGTGGCGTTTACGGTAAACCCTGAAGTTTGTGATTCAGCGGGGCCAACCCTGATGGGAGCGTTTTGCATTCTCAGAGCGATCAGACACAGCCATGCAGTCACGAGCTGATCTGAAACAGCATCTTAATCAATGCAGAGCCCATAAGGGTTTATGTCTGTTTAGGGCACTACTTTAGTTCACTAGATTCTCAAACTCTTTTACTGTAAACGATGGGATCTTGCATAACAAATGAGGTGCTTAGACACCGGATTATGCTTTCCTCATTTACTCATCTTCAAGATGTTCAGATGATATTTAGAAAAATGTCTTGGTGTTTTTTTCTACATGCGTTGAAACTCAATGGGGTTTGTGTCTTCTGAACTTTTCTGGTTTAGAAAGTAGAAGGTTAAGAGAGTGAGTAAACGTTGTTGTGTTAAAATATACACACTAATTATGTTCGGAGCTGTATTGTTTCCGTCAGCAAGAATAATATTGTTAAGAGACAAAACATTTCGGAAACAGACATTTATTGGGTTTTAAATGCTCAACGTTTAGTTTGAACTCACTTGGGTTCAATATCAAACAGGCGTTCTTGCTGCTCAAACTGTAGGCCATGAAGCTCGCAACGCGGAGATCATTGGTTCGATTCCACACTAACTGACAAAATGTAGATTCTTTGAATGCAATGCAAAGTCGCTTTGGATAAAAGCTTCCAAATGCATAAATTTGATAAACTAAATGTGAAGTTAGTGGTTAGTTAGTGGATAAAGCAGCTAGTTCATGTGAAGTTAGTGGTTAGTTAGTGGATAAAGCAGCTAGTTCATGTGAAGTTAGTGGTTAGTTAGTGGATAAAGCAGCTAGTTAATGTGAAGTTAGTGGTTAGTGGATAAAGCAGCTAGTTCATGTGAAGTTAGTGGTTAGTTAGTGGATAAAGCAGCTAGTTCATGTGAAGTTAGTGGTTAGTGGATAAAGCAGCTAGTTCATGTTAAGTTAGTGGTTAGTTAGTGGATAAAGCAGCTAGTTCATGTGAAGTTAGTGGTTAGTTAGTGGATAAAGCAGCTAGTTAATGTGAAGTTAGTGGTTAGTTAGTGGATAAAGCAGCTAGTTAATGTGAAGTTAGTGGTTGGTGGATAAAGCAGCTAGTTCATGTGAAGTTAGTGGTTAGTTAGTGGATAAAGCAGCTAGTTCATGTGAAGTTAGTGGTAAGTGGATAAAGCAGCTAGTTCATGTGAAGTTAGTGGTTAGTTAGTGGATAAAGCAGCTAGTTCATGTGAAGTTAGTGGTTAGTTAGTGGATAAAGCAGCTAGTTAATGTGAAGTTAGTGGTTAGTTAGTGGATAAAGCAGCTAGTTAATGTGAAGTTAGTGGTTAGTGGATAAAGCAGCTAGTTCATGTGAAGTTAGTGGTTAGTTAGTGGATAAAGCAGCTAGTTAATGTGAAGTTAGTGGTTAGTTAGTGGATAAAGCAGCTAGTTAATGTGAAGTTAGTGGTTAGTGGATAAAGCAGCTAGTTCATGTGAAGTTAGTGGTTAGTTAGTGGATAAAGCAGCTAGTTCATGTGAAGTTAGTGGTTAGTTAGTGGATAAAGCAGCTAGTTCATGTGAAGTTAGTGGTTAGTTAGTGGATAAAGCAGCTAGTTCATGTGAAGTTAGTGGTTAGTGGATAAAGCAGCTAGTTAATGTGAAGTTAGTGGTTAGTGGATAAAGCAGCTAGTTAATGTGAAGTTAGTGGTTAGTGGATAAAGCAGCTAGTTAATGTGAAGTTAGTGGTTAGTTAGTGGATAAAGCAGCTAGTTCATGTGAAGTTAGTGGTTAGTTAGTGGATAAAGCAGCTAGTTCATGTGAAGTTAGTGGTTAGTGGATAAAGCAACTAGTTCATGTGAAGTTAGTGGTTAGTTAGTGGATAAAGCAGCTAGTTCATGTGGAGTTAGTTAGTGGTTAGTTAGTGGATAAAGCAGCTAGTTAATGTGAAGTTAGTGGTTAGTTAGTGGATAAAGCAGCTAGTTCATGTGAAGTTAGTGGTAAGTGGATAAAGCAACTAGTTAATGAGAAGTTAGTGGTTAGTTAGTGGATAAAGCAGCTAGTTAATGTGAAGTTAGTGGTTATTTAGTGGATAAAGCAGCTAGTTAATGAGAAGTTAGTGGTTAGTTAGTGGATAAAGCAGCTAGTTCATGTGAAGTTAGTGGTAAGTGGATAAAGCAACTAGTTAATGAGAAGTTAGTGGTTATTTAGTGGATAAAGCAGCTAGTTCATGTGAAGTTAGTGGTAAGGTAGTGGATAAAGCAACTAGTTAATGTGAAGTTAGTGGTTTGTTAGTGGATAAAGCAACTAGTTAATGTGAAGTTAGTGGTTTGTTAGTGGATAAAGCAGCTAGTTAATGTGAAGTGAGAACTGATTTCCCACTTCTACTAAAAACACCTGATTCAAACACTTTGAGATGCAAACATGAAGAGAAAAACACTCGATCTGCTCAATCTCAAGTAAACCGCATTCAGTTGCACCTTTGTATGTGTTTGTGTTGCTTTTGAAGATGACGATGAAAAGAAAGTGTTTTAACAGTCATGTCTACAGACAGCATGCACACGCATCTATCACAGACAAACATTTATTGTTTTTATATCATTTATCTTTTACTGAAGCATCAACTGTGTTTCAGAGGTTTCTCCCTGAGGAGAAATCAAGACAGGAATGAGTCAGTAGTTGACTTACAGTAACAGCACTTCTAGAGATGTGAAGTGTGGTTTCTGTTGAGATCTCTTCTGAAGCCGTGTCAGATTTCTGGGTTTTTCTGAGCCTCGTTTGCTCTCTGATAATCTCACTGCTTTCTCGGAGGAGCATCTGAGATACAGAGATGCCATTAGTGATCTCTTACTGGTTCCCATGATGCATCAGAGCTGGAACACAAACACACGTGAAAGAGCTTCCCACACACGGTTAATATCTCAGTCACAAGCAAATATCATTTAGATATCATCTAGGAGGCTGCTAAACACGACTTAATGAAGAATTAGTTTTTTAGCTTTCAGTCCATTTTTTTTACTTTAATTTTAATTTTTTACAACTTTTAACTCTATACTCTTGCTTTTATTTATTTATATATATGCTCATTAGAATTAATTTGAATTATTGTCAAGATAATAAGATAATATTTAAATTAAATATAATGTAATAGTGCAATATTATAATCAGTATAATAAAATAATTTGAATGATTATATAAATCTATTTATAGGAAATAATAGTTAAATAATCGTGATAATTAAATATCGTAATAGAATATAATCAATATAACAATAAATCTATAAAATAAAATAATTAGTATATATGTATTATGATAATTAACATGATTTAATTTATATATATATATATATATATATATATATATATATATATATATATATATATATATATATATATATATATATATATATATATATATTAAATCATGTTAATTATCATAATATAATCAATATATCAATAAATTAATATAAAATAATTAGAATGATTTTATGGTCATTATTATTATTTTCAAGATAAAATTATATAAATAAATAAATATAATATATATATTTATATGAAAGAGTCATTCTAATTAAATATAGTATACTATTATCAATATAATTAATATAATAATTAAATATATATAATTAATATATATAATTATAATTAATATATATAATTAAATTAGAAATATTCATATATAAATTAAATGTGTGTATAAAATGAAATAATCATAATGAAATCATCGATACAATTATGTCAATATAATATTATGTTCAGTATAATTAAATAAGTGAATGTAATGTATATCATATGCATGTATAAAAAAATCAAATAATCAAAATAATGGAAAGTCATAATAAATATTGTAATCTTTCCAGTTTAGATCTAAGCTGAACTCTATACTCTTTCTATATATAGAGTGACAGAGGTGATAAACTGGACTCTTCCTGAGACACACACTTACACTGATGACACACTCTGAGAGAAGGAGATGCTCTTATCAGAGCTTATCAGAGTGTGTGTGAGATGAATCACCTCCTGCGTGACTTATGAGAAGCACACGGGGACGAGAGCTGATGCAAACCGCAACTGAGACACTTTCTGTCCACGTCTGACCGGGCCGAGGTCGAGTGACGTGTGTGTGTGTGTGTGTGTGTGTGTGTGTCGTGTGAGGGATGCTGAGGAGCCGTGGGAGGTGTTGAACTGTGATGTGGTGCGTCTGTGACTCATTGGCAGAGTGTGAAAGTTGCCGAGTCAGTCAAATTAACTTCTCCGAGACATTCGGATCGTTGGACGTTTGCTGAGAGGATACTAATCACGGATCGTGGCACACGTCACCTCGCCGAAGGTACAGCTAAACCTGCTTTAGAAGATTTGTGTGTGAGCTGTGGTTTGTGTTTGACCTTTTAAACTAGCAGCGTGTTGCACGGGTCAGAGTGACACAGCATGCTGCTTCCTTCTGGCATTCAGTGTGTGTGGCAACTCAGAATTCATTGTTTTTAATATCTAGTAATACATGTTTTTAGCTTGGATCCGTGGAGGAGATGAGTGGAGAGTGATTGACACACTGTGACTCTTACTGCTGTTCATTTCTAACTCTAGTTTGATGGTTTTACCTCGTTGTGACCACAATCTGCTTTTTAAAAAGGAAAAGTAGACGTTTGAAGCTTGCTTGGTTTGCTGAGACGATGGAAACACGCAGATTAGAATATCTACATCAGGGTTTTCCAGAAGAAGATGAAGTCAGTGCTGAATGCTTGTGTTATAATGCTGGCTAATATTCGTTTCTTAACTTCATTCATATCTTTAGGACATGGATCTGTTTTTTGTTTTTTTTTTGGTCAAGTTTTATTAATGCAGGAATTAGTTAGACTTTTTTTTTTATTTTTAGAAGAAGATGAGAGAAGAAAACACAAATTTTATTATGCAATTTTAATTTAGTTAATAATTATATAATATATTTTTTTATAAATGAAGGCCGGACTAACTCAAGTGTTTTTCATTAGCAAAGATAAATAAATAAATATGTATAAATAAATGCACAAGTCATTTTTTTATAAATTAAAAATAAATATTTTTTTTTAATAATTTATAAATAAAAAAATGTAAAAGTCATTTTTTACCATTTAAAACAAATAAAAATAAATTTAATAAATAAATGCAAAAGTCATTGTTTAATAATTTAATAATAAATAAATATAAACAAATAAATGCAAAAGTCATTTTTTTAATTATTTATAAATAAATAAATGCAAAAGTATTTTTTTAATCATTTATAAACAAATAAAAATAAATTTTATAAATAAATGCAAAAGTCATTGTTTAATAATTTAATAATAAATAAATATAAAGAAATAAATGCAAAAGTCATTTTTTTAAATCATTTATAAATAAATAAATGCAAAAGTCATTTTTTAATCATTTATAAACAAATAAAAATAAATTTTATAAATAAATGCAAAAGTCATTGTTTAATAATTTAATAATAAATAAATATAAACAAATAAATGCAAAAGTCATTTTTTAAATCATTTATAAATAAATAAATGCAAAAGTCATTTTTTAATTATTTATAAATAAATAAATATAAATTTAATAAATAAATGCAAAAGTCATTTTTTTATCACTTAACCTATAAATAATTTAAATATATTTTATTAGTATTATTATTATATGACAGTTGGTGTAACACCAATAAAAATCTGCATAATGTCCATGCTGAGTGTCATTAAAGCATCATCTGATGCGTGATTTACTGACTCTCTCTCGATCTGCGGCCCGCTGCGTCTCTGCACAGATTTATGACTGAAATAAAAGCCTGAGTGAAGAATGTGCTTGAATGCAGAGAGATAATGTGATCCATCCAGCGTGATGATGCAAATGACTCCCTAATGCAGAGCAGACCCAAATCTGTGCTTACAGGGAAACCCCAGCGACATTAATGCTTTAAAACAGACCTCGTTCTCACATTAGAACAAGAAATAACACGATCTACTCATCCCCTAATACTTACACTATAATGGTTAAGAAATTACAATTCGACACAGAATAACACAAATCACTCTTTCAGCTGAGCAGTTGATTTTTCTTCAATTTGTAGCTCGGATCTCTCTGGACAGGTGCATCATGGGATGCTTCTAAACGCTTCTGCTTCACTATACATGCAAAAACATAAAGTACTAAATATAAATAATAAAAATATGAGTATTACCTATATAAGTATTAAAGGAAATCAAAAATAGGATAGTTAATCTCTTACAGATTGCTCCCTTTATTTTAATAGATATAATTTAGTATTTATATTTTGTGTGTGTGTGTGTGTAAAAAAAATTCAATAATATTTTAACTAAATATATACACACACAAATGCAATGTAATACAAAAAAAAATATTTTATATATATGTATATATATATAAATACACACACACCCACACAAAACATATCTGCTAAACTAATTTAACCAGAAGCTTAAATTCAACACGTTTTAAGATCATGATAAACAAATGTAGACCTTTAACTGGTGCTGTAGATTGATAAATAGATAGATAGCACGCATAAAAATATGTGTTTCCATGTGAAATGAAAGCTGTGACATTCATCTGTGCGGATGGGTTTGATCGCCCCTGTTCTGCACAGTCAGAAGTGGAAAGGCCCTGGTCGTAATATGCAGTGTGTGTGTGTGTGTGTGTGTGTGTGTGTGTGTGTGCAGTGAACCGCTGGGAACAGCACGTGTTTGACATGTACATTTAAGTAGAGGTGTATTGCTCATACGTGAGCAGCAGTGGGTCTTCACACACACACACACACACACACACACACACACACACACACTCCTGCATGCGTCAGCGCTGCATTGTTTGTTCCATTACAGTCGAACTGAAACTGTAGCTTCCTGCCCTGCTGTACCAACTGATTAGAAACGCTAATAAACTCACATAGTTGAGCGGCAGAACGAGCAAAGATCGCCCACAGCTCCGTCCTCCACGCTGCTTTAACACACTCCACTGCTCTTCTGACTCCAGTGCCAACACTTCTTTCATCTGCATTAATCATGTCTTTAAGATTCACAATTATTCATTTAATAGACATCGAAAGAAACATACAAATGAAGGACATTTATGATAAAAGGCAACAATGTAAGTGGTGCAACAAACCAGATTCAGCTTGCATTTGTAACTTCTTGAAAGGCATCAGTGCATCACAAAAACACTACGAAAGGTGTTGCACTTACTAAACCAAAAATACTATTTTAAATATGTTTAGAGGCTGTAAACAGTGCAGCGATGATCTGATGATTAAAAATATTTAATAATATACACCAGTGTAGTTTATACACTCGAGTGCACTTAAAAAGTGCTAACAAATATTGCATTAATTAATTTGATCGTTTATATTGGCATTTATTCATTTATCAGACGTATGAAGAAACTTACAACAGAAGGAAATATTTATGATTGAACAGCGACAATGTTAGTGGTGCAACTAAACCAGAATATATTTTAAAAAATCAGCAATATTTCATGCATTTTGAATTAGTTAAAAGCCTCTGAAACACTGAAGATGATTCTGTGATTGTGTTGCATTTAGGTGGAACCAAAAATGCTGCTAATAAAAATGATCTTTTTAAACCTGTTTGGAGCTTGTAAACAGTGTAGCAGTGATCTGATAATAAAAAATATTTCATATTTTTGTGATGTGATTGTGTTAATGCCATTTATGGTAAACAAAACGAATCATGAATTTAAAGCTGTTTAGAGGTTGTTAAATGATGATTCATAAGAGAAGTGCACGGATGATTAAATGTCATATTACTAGCATGGGATTTTCTTTAATGTCCAGTTTCACGATGTGAAAGCGCTCGCTCTCGATTCCGCTTCGCCTACAGAGATGCACAGTCATATGTTTCTTGATCAACACAAAAGATGAAAGCACAAAATAGGTTATGCTTGGGTTTGTGTATTAAACAAAAATGTCACGTCAGGCCAAGTGAACTCTGAATCAAAGAAAAAGTTCCTGGTGCGTCCTAACAGCTTTCAGGCCTTTGGTTTCTCAAGCGCTCTTCACCCCAAAATACTGCACACCCCAATTCCCATTTGGGAAGATGATAATGGCGTGAGTCTGCGGCTGCCAGTGCATTCAAGTGTATTTATAAATGATAAACGCCAGCTGATGTGAATCACAGCCTGCTCTGCTTAATCAGGTTCATGCTGCACATTTGTGACTTTTTACGGGATTTCAGCAATTAGGCCGAAACAAAATGTGTGTGTGTGTGTGTGTGTGCATGAGGAATACTCCTTGTATTTAATGCTACAGGAATCATTTTAACTGTATGTTCACTTGTTTGCTTTAAAACATGTTGCACACATGCACTTGTGTTTTCTGAGAACTTCACACTTGTCGTGCTTTTTCATCTATTCCGTTTAATGTTAACTGTTTGTTTTTTTCACAAGATCTTAATCTTAACCCTTTGCCTGACATTTAGGGTTAAAACTGTTTGTCAGCTTATAAGAAATTCCTGCAAGTCTTTTCCTGCTGGGTACTTGGAGATTAAATATTATTTTTAGATTTGAGATTTAACATAATAATATTATTTTTCCAGAATAATAAATGGATGTATAAATTAATAAAATGCTAAATAGATACTGTGGCAACCACATACTGTTTCACATATAAAGAGAGAGAGAGAGTGAGAGAATTGAAGTATGCATACTTAGTATGCAGTATCTTTAGTAAGTACGTAGCATGCTAGGATCGCGTGTACTAAAGTGACTTTAAAATGCTGTTTTAAAAACTTTTAAGTGTTTTTCTCACCCTTGAACCGCATGCAAAAATTAAAAATATAGATTTTTTTTATAAATAAATGAGGATGGCAATAATTAGATCAAGTGTAGTCCATTTCCGAGCTATTTTTGCAATGCATTTTTGTGTGTTTTGTTTATTGTAGGAACACTTATAAATTTGTGAATGTCATATATTCGATCATTTACCAAGGCATTTGTGCAGTTTTTTTATTAATTGCTAAATTGCTGCTTTCACATTATATATGATATATATAATAAAATATTATTATTTCCAAATTAACAAATTAATATAAACTGAAAAAAAAACTATTAACACTCTGAAACATTTTTGTGATGCATTTTTTATTTTATTTTTGTTTTAAAAGCAATGCTTTCAAATGAGAAAGCATTATATTTTGAGCTAATAGTTAATAGAGTTAATAAAAGAATACATGAATGTCATTGATTCGGTCAAGTATGCTCGGTTTGTGAGTTATTTCTGCTGATGCGGTGTTCTCTCAGGTGAGCCGGAGCGCTGTCTGGGCTCTGAGGGCGAGGATGAGGGCAGTGTTTGGGGGATGGAGGTTCTGGACAGCAGAGATGCTCAGGATAAAGTCAGTCTGACGCCCAGCGAGGGCACGGAGCCCGGCAGTCCCGTCCCGTGTGAGGAGATCTGGGCCGACACCGAAAACACACCGCTGAAAACCCCAGCCGCAGACCCTGAACACTGTAAGTCAGGAGCTCCACGCTCAATAAAGACTCCAGTTAAAACCAAAACAGGGTTTACAGGAAAACCCTTTTCATACTCCGGCCCCAAGATCTTATAATGACACATCACAAGCTGTTTGTAGTACACTCTACGTCTAGTCACCATTGTAGAATGTTACATTGTTGTCACATGACCTCAACATCAAAGAGTATCCAGCCATCTAGAGAGAGAGAGGACGGCAACAATGTAGCATACTACAATCTGAAATGTTTAAAGCCTTATGTTACTTCTAGAAAAGAATAGTATACACAGTCGAAAAAATTAAAAACTTCATATATCTATTCAAATATAATTTTTTTTTTTTTTTAGAATGACATGAAATGTATTTCTCATCCTTGAACCGGAACTAAGCACAACAAATAAAAATAAATTGTTGTGGTCATGTGACAGGAGTGTAGCATCCTCCCGTCTGAAAGTGTTGCATACTGAATACTGTTTCACATATTATGTTTAGATAGAAAATCGCAGTATGTATTCTCAGTATGCAGAACTTGGTATGTAGTATGCTAGGATTCTGAGCAAAGTCACCTAAAGTGATGTTAAAACCTAGTTGATAGTGTTTTTTTTAAACCTTGAACTGGTCTATAACAAGTACAAAAATGAAAAATAAATGTATTTTTTAATTTAATAATGTGGTCATGTGACAAAAATGTTGCACAATACAATATTTTTGTCAGAAAATAGCAGTATGCATACTTAGTGTGCAGTATTCAATATGTACAGTAGTATGCTAGGATTTGATTCTGAACAGCCTAAAGTGGCATTAAAACCCAGTTTTAGTGTTTTTCTCACCTTCTGCATTTGTAGAATTCAGCATTTTGAACTTGAACTTATCAGATGTGATCAGGAAGCCAAAGATGAGTGAACGGCCTACATTCATGTCATCTTCACACAATACATACGTGACGCATTTAAGAGAAATTATCAGCATGAATGTAATGAGTCTGATCTCACTGAGTAAAACTGCTGCGTTCATCAAGCCTCGTGATGTTTCCTCACATCAAACGTCCTCCTCTGAAATCAAGACTGAGCGTGTGAGTGTTTCCCTTCTGTTCGCCGGAGATCAAACACGCAGGCTTCGCCTACAACACACTATTTACAGACTCTTCCACGGCCACATGAGAGAACGAGAGAGCTGGAAAACCCAGGCCAACATCTGCAAACATTTGAGCACTCGTCCTGAGTCGCAGCGAAGCGCTGGCATCCCTCCTCGCTCGCTTCTGCTTGTATTTTAGTCTTATTGGTTTCAAGGGAGGTTTTCTGCAACATACGAGCCATTTTATCTTCAAGCTGAGGCATCCTTTAGATTTCATTAAAGAGAATCACACAGCATCACACACACACAACATCTGTAATCTAAATGAATGTCAGCAGGCTAAAAACTATAATAAAGTCAAACAGCATTTACTTGATATTTATCTTATTTTTACACTTAAACATTTTTAGATTTTAATCTGGACTAAACACACCAGCTCAGAAAAGATATCAGTTGAAAAAGTTTTTATATTTTTTTAATTCTTTGCTTTTATTATTATTTTTATGTTTTATACATTTTTTGTGATTATTTTTATAATTTTTCAGTATATAAAAAAAAAAAAATATATATATATATATATATATATATATATATATATATATATATATATAAAATCATGTTTTTAAATCTTTGCTTACTTTATATATTTTTATTGTATTTTTTATTCCATGTATATATTTTTGTTATTTGAAAATGCTGTTAAACTATATGAGCATGCAAAATGAAAGCATGTCTTTATGGCATAATATATCACAAAATATCATTAAAAATTGTCAATTTATTTAATATTTAAAAGATATTAAAAAAAAATTAAAAAGTTAATATTTTACATTTAAATAGACATGATATTAGCTATAATTGCAGTATATGTATCATCTTTAGATGAGAGTAAATGTAAGATGTTTATCTTTTCTACCTGTTTCTGTAACGTGTGTCTCTCTCAGGTCAGACTGACGCTCGAGTGATGGACGGCGCGCCGCATTTCGACACCGTGGTGCAGCTGAGGAAAGTATCTCGCCTGCAACAGCACAACGGAGTCGTGAGCTCGTACCATTTAGACGACGCTCAGGGCGAGATGTCGCCCGTCTGCTGGTCACCAGGAGAACACGAGTCACCCGAGGGCAAAGGTCAACTAGTAGTGCTTGTCATTAATTAATTTTTTTCTGTTTAAAATGTTTCATGGGATGCAGTTGCAATCATAAAATGTTTTTTCCATCAGTATTTAGATTGGAAGGGGCGTGTCTTCAGTGCAAACACCCACTGCCATGATTGGCTGCCGTCTTTGCATATGAAATGAGCATTACTTGGTTTGATTGGGTTCTAATGGAGTGTTTTTTGCAATTTAAAATGTGATTTTTAAAACAAATTAAAAATAAAAACTTCCAGTAAACATCTGTACAATAGAGAAAGACATTGATTATTACATGTCCACATACATTTTATTTAATTTTACCCAAAATAGGATGCATTGGCCATTATTGAGCTCTATAAACAATGTAATGTCTGTTTCATTTGCTGGCAGCCAGAGGGCGCTATCAAACAGAAAATCCACATAAGCATCATAGAAGTAATAGAGCTGATGACGTTCCAGGAGATCCCTGATATGGACAAAGCACTGCTTTCGCTGTGACTGAATAATTAGGTTTTGAAGAAGGAAACATGTAGACAATAAACACTCGCCTGAGACAATATATCATTTTCATCAGAGTTCATCAGAGTTCATGTTTGTAATCCATTTCTGATTGACATAATTTATTTATTTATTTATTTTAAAGTGAAACACCATGATTCACAATCACATATTGAACTGTGGATGTCGTAATCAATGGTTTGATATAATATTGTAGAATCCATAGTTTTTACTATATCAACCTCTTCTGTGTGTCAATATCAAGAACATTTTAATTATCCATTTCATGACCACTTTAAAGAAATAAATCTGTCATTAATTTCTCACCCTTCGTCAAAGCTAACAGGAAGCACTCTCTCAAGTTTCACTAACTTTATTATGCTTGATATTCATTCTCATAACACTGAGAAAAAACTTTCTTGGAACGTCAATATGATCTTATTTGTACCTGATAAACGTTCTTGTTATGCTGAGAGAAAATGTTCTTAGAAAAACATTCTCAAAATTGTCTTCTGTAATTTGTAGTTAAACATTCGAATATTATCAAGGAAATATTTTTGTAACTTTTAAATAACATTTTACCCAAAATAGGATGGATTGGCCATTATTGAGCTCTATAAACACAGGTAATGTCTGTTTATAGACAAGGAAGATAGACATTTTAATATTTTTATCAAATAAGTTTAAAAAATACCATTTTAACATGGACATTTTAACAGTCTTAGAAAATTAAAAATAAAAGTTCACATAACGTTACATTTTGGGTAAAAATTATTTTTGTACAATGTCATAACAATTCTTTGTAACCTTTAGATAATGTTACAATCATGACAAGAAAACATTTTAATGTTTTTATAAAATTTAAAATCATAAAAAATCATAAAATTGTAAAAATCATTTTTGGAAACTTTAAATAACGTTACAGTCACGACTAGAAAAATGTACGTCTTAGCGTTCTTTGAAAATTTTAAATAAATGTTCAAATGTAACATCTGTATAAAAATAATGTTAGTAGAATGTTCTAAGAAATGTTTCCGTAGCCTTTAAATAACATTACAATCAGAATGCTTGACATTTTAATATTTTTATACAATAAAAATAAATGTTCAAAAAACTTTATATTTTGTGTAAAAATTATGTTAGTAGAATGTTGTAAGAACCTTTATATAATTTTAGAATCATAAAAAGAAAACTGGACATTGTTACATTCATACACAAGTAATAACGAACATTTAAACAAAATTTTGTGTGAAAATAATATAAGTAGAATGTTTTTGTAACCTTCAAATAATGTTCAAATCATGACAAGAAAAATGTACGTTACCATTTTTAGGAAAAAAACTTTACATGTTGATAAAAATAACGTTAGTAGAACATTCTAAGAAATGTTTCTTTAACTGACATTTTATGACATTATAACGTTCTTAGAATACTAAAAATACAAGTTCACATAATGTTACATTTTGGGTTAAAATAATGTTTGTACAATGTTGTAACAATCGTTTTTGTAACCTTTAGATAATGTTACAATCACAACAAGAAAACTGGACATGTTCATGTTTTTAGAAAACATTAAATAAACGTTCAAATAACATTATATCTTAGGTGAAAGTAACGTCAATAGAATGTTGCAACCTTTAAATAATGTTATACTTGCGACAACAAAACTGGACATTTGAACGATTGAAACATTTAACCTAAACTTGTTCCCTGGGATGTCAAACCTGTTTGAATTCTTTCTTTCTAATGTAAAACTGAATTCTGACTGTTTCTCCATGTAGAGATTGACTGGAATCTGATTTCTCTTTCGGGTGTACAGACGGTGTTCAGGCGTCTCTGCGGGAACATGTGAAGTTCTGTCAGGACAGGGATGGAGGAGACAGTGTGTGTCCTCTGTGTGGATACAGTACACCGCACCGCGCTCAGATGGAGCATCACTTAACCCTCCACAGCCAGACGCACCAAAAGGTACTGACATCCGATCAAACCAGGCGCATACGGAAACACAACATGCTGATCATTGCACGTCTTGTTCCAGAGCCCCATGTCCGAGTCCGGTTCGGAGAACAGGAAGTTCAAGTGTAATCAGTGTGGAAAGGCTTTTAAATACAAGCATCACCTCAAAGAGCACCTGCGCATTCACAGCGGTAAGAGATTCGCTTCAAGCAATGTGGATTCAAACGATACTGCAAAAGAAATCTCGCCAATAAATGCCCAAGTCATATTTCACCCTAAATGATGTCTCCTAAAAAAGAATGTCCCAGAAAAACATTTGTATTTTTTAAAGTAATGTAAATGACCCATGGTTGCCCACGGACTGTCCAAATTATTTTTTTTAAAGTAACGAAAATGTCCAAAAAAGTATTTTTAAAGTATCGGAAATTACCCTAATTGCCTAAAAATATAATGTAAAAAAATTACACTGTCCAGACACTAACTATTTATTTATTTATGTTAGGGGGTTACATTTATTGTCATAATAATAATAATAATAATGCATAATTCAAGATATTTCATAATAAATCTTAAGTTAATAAATAGTTCAAATAAAACGATACATAGTTGAAATAGGAGTGAAATGTGTGGAAGTCAATTTCTGCCACATTAGAAAAACTAATCGTTTTGAAAGCATTCATGCTTTGGTAAATAACAATTGACACAAGTCAGATTTACAACATTAAAAACATCATGTTTTATCAAATCTTAAACATGACGAAAAGCCATAATTATGAGATTAGAAATCCAAATTATGACACAAAAAGTTGCATGATAATAATTTCAACTTTTTTAATAATCATGGCATGATTTTGAGGCTGAATTGGGCTTCCATAGGAAACGTGACCAGAACATTCCTCGACAGATTCATCACGAATTCCACACCTCATGCCAAAGTCGATGATGTTAAATATCTGTGTTTCTCCCGCAGGTGAGAAGCCGTACGAATGCTCGAGCTGTAAGAAGCGTTTCAGTCACTCGGGCTCCTACAGCTCACACCTCAGCAGTAAGAAGTGCCTCAGCGGCGGCACGCTGGGAAACGGAGCTCATTATAACGGGTACCTCTTCCCGTCGCCCTCATCGCCCCCTGCTGTCAGCGGGAGGAACAGCAGCCGAGGGAAGAGATCTCCGTATGGGCCGCTGGCTCAGTTCCCGCTGGAGTCGTCTGTTCCCGTCCTGAGCCAGTCGTGGGACCCGGCGGAGGATCTGGCGCTCAGGGCGGGCGTGTTTAAGGGCACCACGCTGCTGCCGCTGCTACAGTCACGCAGCAAATTCGAGCATCTGCTTCAGGAGATGCTGCGGAGGGAGGTGGGAGATGAGAAACAAGCTAACAACTCTCGGGCGAACAATGACACCCAGACGTCGCCCACCACCAATCACTCGCCCTATAGAGAGCTCTCGCCGGCGCAGCGAACATCCTGGCATTCTGTGCCACAGCAGATCCTCGTGCCTTTACCGCCCCCAGCGCAGCTGGATAACCGCTGGCCGAGCGAAGAAAGCGTCAGCCCGATGTCACCCGCTTTACCTGAACGCCAGCATCTGATTGGCTCGCGCTTCGGCTCTCCTTCAAGGGTGGACCTATCAATCAACACATCACCACGCCTACCAAACCATATTCAAAGCGAGCCTTTAGACTTGTCAATTCCTAAACTGCATTCGGTCCATAACGCATCACGGAATCCGGCGTGTAATGGCTACTCGCTGCACCACGACAGACGCGACGGCGAGGGCGTGTTCACGAGACTGACTCCGCCCTCACAGCAGCATGTGGGCGGAGCTTATGCAGCGTCGCCGCTGTTCAGCAGCACATTGTTCAGCAGCTTCCCGGTCTTCAATCACATGATCCCCGCCGGTCTGGGACACAACGGTCTGACGTCACTTCCTCTCACGCCAACCTCGCCAAATACAGGCTTCCTGTCTCCAGTGGCGTATATGGTGGAGGCGGAGTCAGAATCAATGCTGAAGAGAATGCAACATGAAAAACATTCAATCATGGTAAGAACACACTCAAAATAAAGTCTCCTGCAAGAAATATGATATTCGGTTTATGTATAATAAAATTTTTTTATAACAAAACTGTATTCTAAATATGTATAATAAAATATTAAATCTTTTTTTTATTATAACAAAAAAGTTTTCTAAATGTGCATAGTAAAAATATAAACATAAACAATTGTATTATTAAAAAAAATTTTAAATATCTGTAAAAAATATTTTAATATATTTATTATAATATGTATAATAAAATGTAAAAAACGAAATGAAATTCATTATAACAAAACTTTATTCTAAATACAATAAAATATAATAATGTGATGTTCATTAAAACAAAAAAAATTCTTAATAAGTGCAACAAAAAATGTAAATACATTTTTCTTTTTATTTATTATAAAATTAACAAAAGCAAAAAAGGTCTTTAACACTAGCTTGCTCTACTCTTTTCCTATTTTATCTGTTTTCCTTTTATTTATATAATAATAATAATAATAAATATTGGTTTGTTAAAAGCATCTGCTAAATGTAATGTAAATAGCATAATATTCTAAATATGTATAATTAAATATAAAAAAATTATATTGGTTATAACAAAAATGTATTTTAAATACATGCAATAAAATATAAAAATTAAATTGTAAAAAAATGTACCAGTCTAACACCTTGACAATAATGGTTTCCTGTCTTGTGTAGATATATTTCCTGTACGTTTTTTTTTTTATACTCATTTGATAAACATTTTTGGTTTATTTTATTGCAAGGAAATGATTTTAAATGTTTACCAAACTGAGTGTTTTATTGCTTTTATTGATTGCGTGTTTCACAAAACACACTATTTTACAGAAAATCATGATGTTATTAATATCTCAATATTTTCATTATAGTAGCATTCAGACAATAGTTGAATTAATCTTCTAAAACTTACATTTAACATTGTTTTGATTTATAAAGTTATTGCATTAGTTAATTGCATTAATGGTTTATGATTTAAAAACACACCAGTTATTTAACACCTTTTAATGTATTAAACAATTTTCTCTACTAATACAATATCAGCTTTAATCTTAAATTTTCTCACTTAGTAAGCAAAGCAAATTAAATGATATTAGAATGAGAAAGACCGATTTTGCACTCTTAGTCATAAAAGCAGAATATGAATCGTTTACTATTTATAAACACACGCACACAATGCAAGAGTGCATCATATTGCATCCCTGCGCTCTGAAGATGAATGATTTCCTCTGCTTGAGCTGTAAACAAACACGCCACGCTCAGGGAAACTCCCTGCACTTCAAGTCAAAGGGCAGAGAGAGAGCGGCTCTGTTTCCACACGCATGCACACTCATATCTGCACTCACACAATCTCTCAACGCTGACACACTGCAGATCTCAAATATGCTAGAGCATTTTTTTTATTATTATTACGTTTCTCTCTCTCCCCTATTCATTTACAATCTATTAATTTGCTTAATAATGTTGTGATTATTTGTTTTATTTAATTTTTCTCTCTCTCTCCTTTTCTTTTAAAATCTGTTAATTTGCTAAATAATATGATTATTTTATTTTTTATTATTTCCATTTATTTGATTTTTTCTCACTCCGTTTCATTTTCAATTTATTAATTTGCTTAATAATATTGTGATTATTTATTTTATTTTTCTCTCTATCTCCTTTTCTCTTACAAGCTATTTATTTACTAAATTATATGATTATTTATTTTATTTTTTATTTCCATTAATTTTATTTTTCAAACTCCATTTCATTTACAATTTATTAATTTGCTTAATAATATTGTGATTTATTTATTTTATTTTATTTTTCTTTCTCTCTCTTTTTCTCTTACAAACTGTTTATTTAATAAATAATATGATTATTTATAAAAAAAATATTATTTCCATTTATTTCCTTTTCATTTGCAATCTATTAATTTGCTTAATAATATTGTGGTTATTTATTTTATTAGTTATTTTATTATTTCTCTTCATTTTATTTTTCTCACTTTTTTCTTTTACAATCTTTTCATTTGCTTGATAATATTGTGATTATTTTTTTATTTATTATTTTTATTTATATAAGCTAAGCATTTGTATATCATTGCTCTTTTGTTGATATTGATTCTTCTATAGTTTTCCTTATTTGTAAGTTACTTTCAATGCAATTTTTCTTTTATGCCAAAAATCATGAGGAAATTAAGTAAAGATCATGTTCCATGAAGATATTTAGTAAATTTCTGACTGTAAATATATCAAAACATAATATTTGATTAGTAATATGCATTGCTAAGAACTTCATCTGAACAACTTTAAAGACGATTTTCTCAATATTTAGATTTTTTTGCTCCCTCTGATTCCAGATTTTCTAATAGTTGTATCTCAGACAAATATTGTCCTCCGAACAAACCTAATAAATGCAAATCTCTCTAAGCATCTGGTAATTTAATAATATATCCAACATTAATAAAATGTAACATTTTATGCAACTTTTGACCATGTAGTTTAAATTAAATTACAGTTTAATTTGCATTTACACTACTTCAAACTGTTTTTTATTATACATCTAGCTTTTATTTTCTTCGGAAATCGTATTTTTATCGTATCGTATCATATCGTATCGTACGTTTATGTCATATTTAAATGAATTGCAATATTTAAGAGGACTTCAAAACAGCTGAAAATAGTGTCTTGAAATATTCCCTACGCTCATATTCATATGTATTTTAATCTACAATCTTGATTTCTTAAAAATGTAAATGAAGGCTGATGTTGATGTTTTGATAATAACTGAAGTGTGTCGTGCTCCAGACTGAAGCGCTGAGCCGCGGCGCTCTGGAGTATCTGTGTCTGATGGAGGATGGGATGGATGGAGAGATCAGTCCTGGGAGAAAGAGGCTGAAGAAGACGGAGGAAGGACTTTACGCCTGCGACATCTGCGACAAAACCTTCCAGAAGAGCAGCTCTCTGCTGCGCCATAAATATGAGCACACAGGTACAGGACAGCTGCATACTGTACATGACATCTGAGGACTCATTTAATATTTATTAATATTGCATATTTATCTAAGTATTGCATATAAATATATACAAATATATTGGGAAAAAAGTAGATTTTTATATAAAAAAAAATATATATATATATATATATATATAATATTATAAGTATTGTATATAAATATATGGAAGTAAAAAATAAAAAGTCCACTTTTATAAAAAATATAAAATAAATTGTGTGTGTATAGATAGATAGGTTATTCTATTTATTTAATATTTATTTATAAATATTGCATATTTATGTGTTCTAATAATACATAAAATATATAAAAATAAAAAATCAAGTACATTTTTATAAAAATATTAACAAATATTTGCATATAGTTGCATATTTACGTGTATGTATATATATATATGTATGTGTATATGTTATTATTGTAAATAAATGTATAGAAATAGAGTAAATTAATTTGTATGAAATATTTTTTTAAATATATTATTTGTGTATTATATATAAACTTACAATTATGATATTTTACAAAGTGTAGTCTTGTGTTGTATACTATATATTCTCAAAATTTATTTTGTAAGTCTCCTACCATAAATATATCAAAACTTAATATTTGATTAGTAACATGCATTGCTTAGAACTTCATTTGAACAACTTTAAAGATGATTTTCTCAATATTTAGATTTTTTTGCTCCCTCAGATTCCAGATTTTCTAATAGTTGTATCTCAGACAAATATTGTCCTCCGAACATCAATGGAGAAATGATTTATTCAGATTCAGATGATGCATACATCTCAGTTTTCAAGACATTGACTGGTTTAGTGCTCCAGGGTCACATACAGTGTCTATATTCATATATAATAATCAAAAGTCCTGTACAGACGTATGAGATAAGAGCTGCTCTTTCTTCTCGCCCCGTGCAGGGAAGAGACCTCACGAGTGTGTGATCTGTAAGAAGGCGTTCAAACACAAGCATCATCTGATTGAACACAGCCGCCTGCACTCCGGAGAGAAGCCGTATCAGTGCGACAAGTGCGGCAAACGCTTCTCACACTCGGGCTCGTACTCGCAGCACATGAACCACCGCTACGCCTTCTGCAGCCGCGACAGCGACCCGGACGCCGACCCCCAGCCGAGCCCCGTCACAGAGTCACACGACTGCAGCTCGGAGGACGAGAACACGCTCGGCAGAAACACTTATGAGAGAGACCAGCCGACAGACGGAGAGCAGACGCTCCTTCAGTGCTCACCAAAGATGTGAAACAAACACAATCGATCGATCAATGCCAAGCTTCTCCGAAAACCTGACAAAGTCATACTTCACCACATCAAAACAACAACACAAATTAAATATCAAAAAGATTTAGAAGTATTGTGATGCACATGTGTATGCACCATGCCTAAAAAGAATTGCAATATATTACAATCTGAAATGGTTTCGAAAGGAGGCCTTTTCTTTTTCTTTATGCGAAATAGAATTACAAAAAAAATTAATTCTTCTAAGAATATGTCAAATTTCAACAAAAAAAATCATAAAAATACATAAATATGAAATTAGATTTTACATAAAGAAAATGTGCCTGTTTTTGGAAAAATATTTAATATTTTTCATACTGGCGTTTAGATTCGTATTAGCATAAAGAAAAGAATTAATAAACAAAATAAAAATCTAATTATTGTAATGCACATTATATTTATATTGAATTTGTTATGGAGGCTTAATAAAAAATACATATATATATATATATATATATATATATATATATATATATATATATATATATATATATATATATATATATTCTGCAAAGAATGTGTTAAAAGTCATGGTTCACACCAAAGTAATAAATAAATAAATAAAATATTAAATATTTTGCATAAAGAAGATATGTCTGTTCTTTAAGATTTTTTAATTACTTATAAGGAAAAAAATAATAAATAAAAATACAAATAAATAAATTATATATATAAATATATATAATTTTTTTAAATTAATTTATTTTTCTGTTACAATTGGAGTGAAATATGACCCAGAAGTTTTCCTGAAATTGAGGCATTTTAAGAGCTCAGGAGCCGTTATTAACACAAGACAGTAGTGAAATCTGAAATATTCCAGTATAATTATTGAGCAGCAGTAATCAAGGGCTAATTAATGACCGGTTTATGGTCTCCTCCGTCACAATGATCTCAAACTGCACTAGAACTCATCATCCAACACAGATTTGACTTTCTTCTTCATCAACTCAACAAACACACGCCAAGTATTTGCACAAACCCTGATGCACCAAAGACTGTGTTCTTGATGCAATGCAATCCATTCCTGAAGTGTCCTTTGGAGACGGAGAAAGCTGGAAAAGCGCTTTAAACATGCAGGAGTTTAATGAACACAAGCGGTGCTTTAAATCTGCCTTCATTCACGCAGTACTCGTCTTTTCTACTTTAACTCTGTAAACATGGACGACGCACCAAAACCTTCTTGCACACCAGAACAGTGCACTATTTCCACCAGTGTTATTTTTATACACATTTTTTAAGCTTTGTTAAAATGTTAATACATAATCCTTGTAATAAAGTTGTACATATTTTGGAAAGTACAGACGTTGGTTGATTTTATTGTGCATTGAAAAGCATTTCAGCACACCATTTCTATATAGCTTTGAATGTGTTTAAGCTGATTCAGTGATATTTTATATGTTTACAGTCTCTCACTTGAATCATTTTGCTCTAAAACAAAGTCAGATCTCAAGAAACGATATTTGTAATGGTTGTTGCTTGAGCGCTGGACTGAAATCAGCCGTCAGTTTCTTTGAACGTTGCTGCTTTTCTTTCTAATGACATGAAATGAGTGGTTTTGAGGTAAGTGTGTGAGGCGGGGGAGACGTTTACACGACTGACTCAAATCTGCATTTCAGGCCTTCACCTAAACGGCACAGTTACAGTCAGAGACGCTGCCAACGGATGCTGCTTCACATTGGTTATAATACACAGTGCCACTCAAAAGTTTGTGAACCCCTTGCAGAAAATTTGAGTAATTTTAACAAAATAAGAGAGATCATACAAAATGCATGTTATTTGTTATTTAGTACTGTCCATATTTTACATAAAAGATGTTAACATTTAGTCCACAAGACAAAAAAAATGGCAGAAATGGACCCCGTTCAAAAGTTTGTGAACCCCTTGGAGAAAATTTAATTTTAACAAAATAAGAGAGATCATACAAAATGCATGTTATTTGTTATTCAGTACTGTCCATATTTTACATAAAAGATGTTAACATTTAGTCCACAAGCCAAAAAATTGGCAGAAATGGACCCCATTCAAAAGTTTGTGAACCCCTTGGAGAAAATTTAATTTTAACAAAATAAGAGAGATCATACAAAATGCATGTTATTTGTTATTTAGTACTGTCCATATTTTACATAAAAGATGTTAACATTTAGTCCACAAGACAAAAAAAATGGCGGAAATTATCACCGTTCAAAAGTTTGTGAACCCCTTGGTTCTTAGTACTGTGTGTGGTCCCCTGATGAGCCACAACTGTTTTTTTGGTTTTGTGATGGTTGTTCATGAGTCCCTTGTTTGTTCTGAACCGTTAAACTGATAACTGTTCTTCAGAAAAATCCTCCATGCTCTGCAGATTCTTCAGTTTTTCAGCATTTTTGTGTATTCGAAGCCTTTCGGGAAAAGTCTGTATGGTTTTGAGATCCATCTTTTGACACTGAGGACGATTGAGGGACTCAACACCACTATTAAAAAATGTTTGAACATTCACTGATGCTCCAGAAGGAAACAAGATGCATTAATAATATTTTATTATTATTTTTATTTAATTTTTTTCATGTAGCAATGCCCGTTGGAAGCAACAGAAAATACTTGCATATTTCCTGGAAAACGATTTACCTTGATTTTTAAGTTCCAAAAGTTAATGCGTTGTGTTTCCTTCTGGAGCATCAGTGAATGTTTTTTAACATCCTAAAATACATTTTCTATATAAATTCTATTTTTTTAGAACCTAATAGAACTATAAATAAATAAATAATGAAAAATGCATGCATGCTTTGAGAATTTATTCTGAAAATGTGTGATTGTCATAAAGATAATATGTTGTCAAAATGATCTTTTTTTCTTTATGCAAAAAATTAATATATTTTTTTAGAACCTGAATTGAAAAGTGTTAAATGTCTGGATTCTTTGAAAAATTAGTGGCAAAATGTATTAATTGTCATTAAAATTATATCATAAAGTTATCTCATTAATATTCTAATTTATTTTCTTTATGCAAAATATAATTTCTATTTTTAGAACCTTAGAGAATTATTACTGTCAAAAAAAATATATAAAATATATAATTTAACACATAATGCTTGGATGCTTTGAAAATGGCAAAAATGAATTTAATTGTCATTAAAATAATATAATCTGTCATAATGATCTATAAAAAAATATATAATTTAAATTATAATTAAAATTATATTATATAGTATTTATTTATTTATTTTCATTTTATTTATTTATTTTTTAATTTTAGAACCGGAATTGAAAAGCATAAAATGTTTGAATGCTTTGAGAATTTATGGTGTTTGTCATTAAAATAACATCATAATGTTATTTGAATGACCCTAAAAAATAATTTTCTTTATGCAAAATATATTTTTCATTTTTTTGTACCTTTAGATAATTATTACTGCAAAAATGTCTGTCATTAAAATAATACCATGTTTTTTTGTTTTTTTTTAAATAATATAATATAATATTAAATATTTTTTTTAGAAACCGAATTGAAAAGCAAAAAATGTCTGGATGCTTTAAGAAATTTATTCAAAAATAATATCATGTCATCTTTTTTTATTATTATTATTATTTTTGACATCTGAGCTGAAATGGTTATTTTATGAGATCCACCCATTTCTTTCTAATTGTATCACTTCAGAATAAATCAAAAACAAGCTCTTTCCGAACTCTTTTCTGTTTTTATTGTCATAATCCTGAAACACAGAGTTTAAAGGGAGAAGATGTGTTCTGATGAACAGATGTCGTGTGACTAGTCATCTTCATCATAGACAGATTACAAAAAGGAAACATTCGTTCAAAACTGAGAGCTCTCATATTAAAATATAATATTTCATGAGTGTAGGAGAGTTTTCAGAAACACAGAACATGAGGAGAGTCAGACAACGAAACCGAATGAATCACGAAATCCAGTTTCTCTCTAAAAGACTGGTTCACCTACACCTGAAAGCTCTGGTGGTTTACTCTCTCCTTCTTCTGAATGAACACAAAACCAGAAGTTCAGCACGATATTCACACCACACACAGTTCAGATTAACATCATTTTTGGGTGAAATATCTCCTCAAGCGTATTCTTTTGAAGGTTGATAATACAACATGCCTTCGAATGATGTCAGAAATGAAGAAGAAGAATATAACATCAGTCCTTCTGCTTCTCCTCTGGAAACCTTCTTTGTGGTCCTCGTGTAAGTGAAATAATAAGAACATAAAAATGAATAAATATATATAAAATCAAACATTAAAATGTGTGTAAGCGATCCCGGTTCTTGGCTCTTTTAGTCGAGAGCCAAAGCCACAGTCCATATAAAATTACCAAACCACGGCGTGGGGGGGGGGTGCATTTTTTAAACATATGCATTTTTAGTTCCTCTTTTGTTCTGTTATTAAAAGCAGAGTTTAGGAGAAATGGCAGCGGAGCTCCACCCGCGCTGAGACTGGCACACACACACACACACACACACACACACACACACACAATGAACAATGGAAAGGAAATTGCATCGCATTTTGGAGAGAAATGCATCCAGTTTTATTTCTCCAATAAAAGAGGAGTAAATGGCTGAAGCGTTGGATTATTGAGTGACACTTACAGCTTTATTTGACAGCCTTTTGTCTTTGAGCTCTGAGCGGGGAATCGTTTG
>NC_068376.1:30944109-30981609 GCF_023724105.1 Carassius gibelio | reverse complement strand
TTTTTACACAGTGAAGTATTCAACCACTCAAACCCGTCACTGTGGAAAAAACATTCGACTGTTAAATCATGGCAAATGTACATTTATCAGTAACTAAAAACCAGCAAACTGGTCCCAAATCAAAAGCATCTCTTTTATTTTTCAAATCATTAAATTATTTCTAGTGCTGTCAAACGATTAATTGCATCCAAAATAAACATATTTGTTTACATAATATATAAGTGTGTACTGTGTATATCTATTATGCATGTATTTATTATGTATTTAATTATTTATATATAAAAACACACATATCATGCATGTATATATTTAAGAAAAAAAAGATATATACATGTAAAGATTTTTTTAATATATACATGCATGTGTGTGTACTTATAAATACCTCAGAAACACATGCAGTACATATATTTTGTAAAAAAAATTTTTTTGAATGCATTTAATCACAATTAATTGTTTGACGGCACTTAATAAGTTTGACTGTATATGTCATCTCAAAAAAGCTGTTGGTGCTAGTTGGCACAAATCATTCACAGTGAGACCAGGACATGTATTCTGTTTTGATTGCACTGAATGATGGTTATGAGTATGATATTGATGATGTATATCGACTCTCTCTCACCGTGATTGACAGCGAAGCGCAGCTTCTGAATGACGGCCAGATTCCCGCTGACTCTGTAAATCCCATCAGTCTCCAAACCTGAATAAGACGTCATTAAGATAAGAGTTTTAAAAAACAGTTTTACTAATGAATCATGCAGAGTCGATTCGTTCGGATTCACTCTCAAACTCAGCATCACAATGACTCACGC
The DNA here is from genome assembly GCF_023724105.1 of Carassius gibelio. NCBI lineage: Eukaryota > Metazoa > Chordata > Actinopteri > Cypriniformes > Cyprinidae > Carassius > Carassius gibelio. Next base: position 30,980,800 of record NC_068376.1, on the reverse strand, counting down.
TCAGGTTTTATTCAACACAAAGCAGTGTTAGTGAGCGAGTGAACGCACCTCTTCTCTCCACGGCTTCGGTGCACTTCCTGACGAACTGAGGGACGACGCTTTTCTCTCGCTCACACAGCAGCTCCAGCGCACAGCCGAACACCTGATCTGAGATCAGACACAGAGCCAATCCAGAAAAATCACTCTACAACTTTCAAAAAATCTGCTAACACTTTACTTTAAAGCCTTTTTGTGTAATGCATAAGAAAAGTGGTTTAAATGCATTAAATATGCACCTTATAATGCATCGTACAATCTCATGAATAACTGTAAGCACAGTTAATACATTATAACACTTTAATGAGTCTTTGTTACATTATGCATTCTGAATTTGGTTGTAATTATCTACGAAAAGATACAATGTATTACAACGCACACTATTAATCATTATAACCTTTTAATAACCCTTTATGATACAAAAAGTATCAGAAATCAGAAATTGCAAAGAAATTGCATTGAATTAAACAACAAATTAAAGGTTAAAGTTACAGTGTAGCAACACTGTAATGTTTCCAAACATTTGACAAGTTCTCTATTTCCATATATTCAGTCATAGCCATTAATATCAATACAACTATTTTAAATAATATAAGTAAAATGGCTTATTATAATATGTAAATAAAATGATTTGTGACCCTGGAGCACAACACTTAAGTCTCTTAGGTGTCAACTGAAATGCATAATAATTAATCATCTCTCCAGTGATGTGTGGTTTGTTCGGACTGTACAATATTTGTCTGAGATACAACTATTATAAATCTGGAATCTGAGGGAACAAAAAAATCTAAATATTGAGAAAATCATCTTTAAGCTTGTTCAGATTAAGTTCTATGCAATGCATATTACTAATTAAACATTAAGTTTTGATATGTTTATGGTAGGAGATATATGATAGTTTGTCTGACCTTTGATGAGTCCTTTCTCCTGCAGCGTCTGCAGCGGAGGTCTCCGGAGGATCAGCTTCTTCAAGCGGCTCTTCACACGCTTGTGCTCCGAGTTCTCCAGGTTAGACGCGGAGCGAGGGACTGCGGAGAGAAGAGAGCGTCTGAGAACACTGCGTCAGGTCTGTGATGTTCAGAAGATCAGCACGACGGCCAAACTTACGCGACGTCTTGCGTCCGGCGCGATTCTCGTCCTCGTCTCCGCTCTGATCCAACATCTCGACCGATCCGGCTCTCCTCAGAGAATACTGCAGCACATTATCCAGAGGATTCTCCTTATCCTGCGGCACACACAAAACACATTCAGAAACGCATTACAAGTAACGGGTCACACAATCAGATTCCTGAACATTTACAGAACTTCTGTGTTTCTTTTGTTTCCCTGAAAGGTGAAAAAGATTTGTGTTTCTTTGTGACCTTGACAGAAAAGAAAAAGTAACACAAGGCTTTACTTTCCATAAAAAGTAACAAAGTAACAGAATTAGTTACTTTTTAAGGAAGTAACGCAATATTGTAACGCAGTACTTTTAAAAGTAACACTGATTAGAATGTGACTATAAATAAACGCTGTTCTGCTGAACTTTCTGTTCATCTGGGAATCCTGAAAAATAAAATGTATCACAGTTTCCACAAATATATTAATGTTTCCAACATTGATAATAATCAGAAATGTTTCTCAAGCTGAAAATTTGTATATTATTCTGATTTCTGAAGATCATGTGACACCGAAGACTGCTGAAAATACAGAAATAAATTACACTTTAACAGAGATTCACACAGAAAACAGCTGTTTTAGATTGAAGTTATATTTCCAAATTTGTATGTATTTTGAAATCATAACTTTAGGCTACGCATTGCCAGAAAAATGCGAAACATCCCCGACTCGCCTCACTCTGCAGAGAGAAAACCAGCAACCTGCCACTGCTTGCACACAAAATTATTACTAACCTGACACTCAAACACCAGAACCACATGCTAAATCTGCAAAACCATACACACATTTTTGGCCTTTTACTCAGGGTTTTCAATTTCGTTAAACACTTTTTGCAAAACACAACACACAATTTTCTATGCAACACACAAAAATCTGACAGGAAGTTTCTTGATTTCCTTTTATAAACACAACCAATCAAATGTATGTTGGAGGAGGAGAGATGGAGCTAGATACACACAACCATCTCCACACGCAAACACACACATCATGTTTGCTTTTACACTACAGGCTACAACACTACATATTTTTTTTCTTTTCAAACGGTGTACACTAATGCTACATTTACAACCACAAAGAGCAAAAAAAATAAAGTTTGGTTTCAATTTTGCTTTTGTTTTTACTTTATATATTCAACAGCTCTCTCCCAATGACATTCAGTCATGTAGATGTGAGCTTTTAAAAGAAGAGCTTTAGGTTTTGAATAACAGTGTGTATATGACATAATCAGAAATATAAGATTATGGTAAAGGTGTTTACAACGGAAGACAAATGTTTGCTTTTGAAATATGTTTGTGATCTTTTGACTGTGATGTTTCACTTTGAAAGAGATGTGAGGCATTTTGCATCTCGTGTGTGCAATTCTCGAATTTGTGTGTTACGTTTTGAAAAAAAGAGGAAAACTTTGGAAAATGTGTGTAAGCAGTTGAAAAAAACTGTAATAAAAATTGTTTATATTAAATTATAATATTATCACACTTTATTATTTAACGTATTTGTCTGAGTGTGTGTGTGTTTGTGTGTGTGTGTGTGTGTGTGTGTGTGTGTGTGTGTGTGTGTGTGTGTTTCAGACTCACCAGTCTGTGGATGACGTTCTGGATGGTTCTGTACCATTCTCTGATGAGTGACTCTGTGTCCGACTGCAGCAAGAACTCATTTCCCGTAACCGTCCTCAGCTACACACACACACACACACACACACACACACACACCGCACATGAAGTGTTGTTCCGTTCAGCATTTTATCACAATTTAAATTTATAACAGAGGAAGTTACTGAGAAATTAAACACTAAATGTTACTCTGTCAATGGCTCACACAGAAAGACACACACATTAATCATTGCTACATTTACTTTGTCACAGATGCTCCTTTTGGGAAACACATAAAATCATATTTGATTGCATATTTGACAAATATGAGCACGGTTTGAGACATTCTCCTTCATGTCACTTCTGTCTCAGAGATCTGACTTTCACCTTGAAGACGTTTTTCTTGCTGGACAGATCGTTGGTCCACTGAAGCTGAGCTCCTCTCAGATCCACGCTGCTCTCTGGACAGCTGTTACCCGGCTTCTGCACGCACACACATTCACAAATATTTCATTTTTACAGCATTAGATGTGGATTTGACTCCATGGCATCCCCTGTTCGTCTCTCACCCAGCTGTCAGGATTCTGGCTTTTGGGGTCTTTGAAGAAGACGAGACTGTTTCCCACCAGCACCACCCATGACGGGTTCCAGTTTTTCCTGAAAATGACACAAAAGACGTCATTCTTGCTCCAGGTAAGTAGTAAATAGTATAGAGAGGCGCACCAACCAGAGGTCAAAAGGTCAACACTACCTATTTATTGTCTTTCCTACTGTAAACGGCTCAAAATTTATTGTATATTTATGAAGAATATATTAAAAAATCTGAAAAATATTACTACATTTATATGTTAAATATTTTTAAATAAATGTAAAAATAAATTATTTAATTTAATTTAATTTAATTTAATTTAATTTAATTTAATTTAATTGATGCCTAAATGGCTCAAAAATGTTAGTAAATTAAATACATACACTCCACATATCTGACCGGATAACATTAACCTTTTATACTTTTTATGCTTAAAACAAGAAGAAAAATCTGCCAGTCTGGTAGAAAAAAAAACACTTTAAGACAGAACAGGTCCAAATATCTTTTGCAGTTTTGTTTCTCCAGAACCTTTGAGATCTTGTTTGAAAGATGCTGAGACATTTTAACCGAAAAACAAGACAAAAATGCTGATTAAGAGGATGGGTTTTTCAGCACAAGCCAAATTCTGCCTGTAATCTCGATCCATCTGAAGGGGGTTTAAGGTCTTGTGTGTGTTCGCGTGTTTTAGAAAGTGTGTGTGTGTGTGTAGATAAGCTCACCTCAGTTTCCTGCCTCCTTCTGCTATCTTGGTTTTGTTGAGCAGACCGGCCTTTTCCAGTTCCTGTCATGACACAAGCGGTCAGTGTGTGTGAGTGAGTGAGGTTTTTTTGACATATTTAGTATTTTTCCTCAGTATTGTAGCTTCATGTGTTCGTGTTGTTGTGTTTCTCACCGGTGTGACTCCTTCACTGTCTGGTGAGCTCCCAGATGAAGAAGGTTCTGTCACCAGTCTGTAATCTGACTGTAGAGAGGAGAAGAAATATAGAAATATGATCAAGACCTCATAATCTGCCTTTTCCTCATCCTCTGCCACCATTAAAACATGTCTTTCATGAAACAGCACATGCAATGAAACAAATGAATAAATCCATCATGCATCACCTAACAGCAAGGTAGATGTGTTTTCTGACTTTTTTTTTGCGTGCATATTAACCACAAATATTTAATTATATTACAGTAGTTTCAGAAGTCATTCATTCTTTACTGAAGACTCTTAAAACTGTGAAATCACTTATTTATTATATATTCATTTATTTAATAAATATTTTTGCCACCATCATGGCATCTGATAACGTTGATAAGTCAGAGCAGACATTGGGTATTAAAAAGAACAGCATACATAAAATATACACAAAATCCTAAAATTCATACCACATTCTCATAGTTAATAATTTGTGATGAATGTAAAGTTTATTTATTTATTGATAAATATTTATTAACAATTTAATGAGTTATTTATTTATTTATTTTAACCACACTCTTATAGTTAATATTTTGGAATAAATGTAACAAAAAAAAAAAAAAAAAAATATTTATTTATAAATATTAATAGACAATGTATTTTATTTATTTATTTATTTATTTAACCACATTCTTATAGCTAATATTTTGGAATACATGTAAAAATGTATATTTCTGTCATGATTCTGCCTTCATGTCCTGACTTTTCTCTAGTCTTGAGGCAGGATCATGACAGACCCGTGTTTTGTGTACAAGCACATGGTCTTGTCTTTGGGCCATGTGCTTGTGTTGTCTTGTTCCCTTGCCCCGCCCCCTTGTTATCCTAGTCTTGCCGTGATTGCCGTACCTGTGCCACCTGTTGTGTCTTAATTAGTTCTCCTATTTAGATCCCCTAGTGTGCTCTGTCTTTCGTCGGTTCATTGTTCCACACTGAGATTGTTCCTACTTGTGAGTGTCTCCTTATGTGTTTCTACTTGTCAGCCCTTAGAGAAGTCTTTGTATATCCGTGAGTGTTTATTTGTAGTTAGTGTTCTAGTGTTTTGAGTCTTTTGCTTATGGTGTCAACATAGTCCTGTTAAATTATTTTGAATCTGCCCTAGTCCTTGTTTTCCCCCTCGTGGATTTTGTTTTCCCCTTTTTGTGTTTAATAAACCCTTTGTGTTGTGATTCCTGTCTGCATTTGAGTTCCTCCTTGCCAAACCCTGACTATTTATTTATGTATTAATTAAATGTATTTAAGTTATATTAGGTTATTTAAAAAGAACAGAACATCTGAAATATACACAAAATCTGATTTTTTTTTAAAATCTTTTTATTAGTTAATATTTTGGAATAAATGTAAAAATTATATATTTATCTATAAATATTCATAAACAATTTAATTTAACCACATTCTTACAGTAAATATTTTGGAATAAGTATCACAATTCATTTTATTTTTTTAGTTTAGTTTAGTGTTTTATTTTTTTTATTTTAGTGTTTTTTTTTTGTTTTGTTTTGGTCTGCTGCCTTCCAGCCAATCAGGATTGCAGCCCCTGAGTAATTAGTCAAATGGCAATGACAGCTCAGGTGACAGACTCAATCACAGAGGGCACACAGGTGTTATACATCAACTGGTATTACTGAGACGAATGGGAATAAGGGTTTGAGCATGTGTGAAACAAGCCCTGAAACACAGTTCCTCTCACCTTGCCGTTTGCAGAAGCTCGCTGTAAGGGCAGGAACATGGGGTGGGAGTGGCTCACACATGCCACGCCCCCTGCTAAGGCAGAGTTCCTGCGATGGGCGTCGTCAAACATGCTGGAGGCGGAGCTGAGCACGTCAGATGACGCAGCGTGCTGCATGCTCTGCATCGGGACGATATCAGGTTAGCATCACTCAATTCAATTACATTAGATTCAGTCCAGTCACATTACATCCGCCTCACTTCATTTCAGTAATGTTGGGTTTAATGTGTTTATCCTCCAATCACTCAACTCAATTAGCAGACTCGGTTACAGGTCAAAAGCAGCTTAACGGACAGACTGAACCCCCAGTGAGGCGTGTGACTGTGATTCCTCCATATGCTGCGGATTAGACCGGGATCACACGCACACGGCCCAAAAACAAGAGCACAAATACAGGGACACGGAAAGATAGAGGCAATGCATTTCTCTTACGTCCAATCAAACTTGAAACGAGCTGAACAATCTGAGAGTGAGGAGATTTTTAGCAAAACAGAAGGTGAAATTAAAGGTCCTTGAGCTTCATGAAGTTTGACTGATGGTCTGAACAGAAAATAAATAATAAAATATACACCAAATCTGAAAAATAATGACTACATTTTATGGTAGATATTTTGCAAAAAATGTAAAAATCACCGAGATCTGAATAAATTCTAAATTAAAATGTAATTTAAAAAAATCTAACCGTAAAAGTGCAAGATAATCAAACGATCGGATTGCATTAATGTTATAAATTGAGATTCACAATAAATATTATAATCGTTTATTAGATATATTGATGCACAATATATTAAATATTTTAACTGCTACTAGTATGTAAAAAGAAACACTGCTGTAAAAAAGCACCTTATTTGTTTAAAGTGTTTGCAAACCAAAATGTTATTGCACTTTTGTTCATAGAGCAGTACTTTTAGATGAAAAAGTGCACAATTCACTATTTTTGAATGCATTGTTGAATTTTGTGCATGACAATGCGATTAATTGCAGACAATCGTGCGATTAATAAAAAAATAATCGTTGCACAGCATTACATTAAATACATGGTCAGTGTAAACATAAAGTACTATTGGTTGTTTTGATATTGCATTAAGAAGACAAGGATTTCATATTTATTTAATCCTGGAAAATGATAGAATTTAGTGAAACTGGAAGATAGATAGATGGATAGATAGATACCTGGCTCAGCTGCCAGCCGTTGGCATTATGGGTAATGTAGGAGAGGTCAGGCGAGAGCTGAAAGAGAAGGTCAACCGGTTGATTTGAGAAAGTTTACAGATGACAGTCAATGGAAGAGAATAGAAGAACAGCTGACCATAAGTGGGATGCAAAACCGTTTACCAAAGCTCTCCGAAACGCCAAATTAAATCAAAACACACCGACACTCACTTCAGAAACAATCAGAGCAATAAACGCTTTTAACATGCTTTTGTTCCTATTGAGGACGCATTAAATAAAACAATGCCGTCTGTGTGGATCTAAGTTCTGTCAGATGTGAAACTCTGCGTTTCTTCCTCTTTAAAGATGACTTACAGAGCCGCAGATCTCCCGTAATCCAGCGAGAGCCATCTTTAATCCAGCGTCTTCAGAAAGTCACCGGCTCCTCTATCTATCTATCAGCTCAATGCGAACTCCACTTCCTCTTCACAGGAGGAAGACACCAGCTTCGAACCGTTTGTGTCGATGAGGAAGTTGAGTCGAGATGGGTGTGAAAGTCAAATTCACACTCGCATGAAAAGAGCTCTTCTTTAACTGAGACTCCGTCATCTCTGGCTTCATTCACACAGCTCTGATCAAACACGCTTCTGTTACGAACCAGACTCGCTCCAGAAGCTCTAGAATGCACATATACTATCATTTATATGCCACTAAATCCTTCAGGAGCCAATAGCAAGTCTTGATGTTTACTATCTTCATCTGGTTTGTCATTACGGATTACAGGCGAGTTCGAGAAGCGGATTGACTTCGGTTTAGCCGTTCACACTGAAGCTGACATTTACAGTGGGTTTGCTTGCTGTATAAACAGATCTAGTCATAAACTAGATATTTGATATGAACACCATCAATGACTAATGATCAATCAAATCTCTCGGAGCTGAGAATAGGAGCAACTGTACGGACAGAGAAAGAATAAAACTAGAAAATTAAAACTTTCAGGACTCAATAGAAATAGACACAATCTGTTTTATCTGCTTCTGTCTGCTACAGTGTTATTTTTGTGTTATGTTTCTATTATAGAATTTATAAATATTTTTAATTCATTTTTACCTTCATTTATTTAAATTGAAAAATATTTTTGAATATTTAATTTTAAATATTTTTTATCAAACAAAATTATTGTTAATTAACAAAAATATCTGTTTATATTTCAGGTTTCATAAACAAAGAATTTAATTGCAATAATTTATTTAGATTTTAAAAAATTTATTGTTTAGGATTTTGATATATAATATATATTTATTTTTTTCACTTTCATATATGTATGCGTTTTATTAGAATTTTTACAATTTAATAATTTATTTAAATTTAAATCTCTTATTAATTTTAATTTTTTTTTATTTTTTCCATGCTTTTTTCATGTATTATTTATTTGTCCTTTTAGTACTTCAACTTAATCTTATTTTATATCATTTAGTTGCTAATGTCACATTCAATTAATAAAATTTAATCTAAGCTTTATTTCAATATTCAATAATTTAAGTTAATAATAGTAACTGGTCTGCTGTTGTATGAAATAGATCAGTACGACTGTCAGTCCCAAAAATCAGTTTGTAGAGATTTAATAAATAAATAAATGCGTGTTAGAGAGTGTAATCCCTTTTTTAATTTGGATGTGTTTCCTCTTCTAATCCGTGACATGAGCAGATTCTCCCGCAACGGCCACAACAATCTGTGCGACTGTGAGTTTCCAGTGTCTCTAAAGCTCTTTGTTCATATAATCTCTGCGTTTGTCTATTAGTTATGGACTTCCTTTTGACAGTAGATCATCAGATAGATGGTCTACATTCACACAGCACAACATCACACACACACACACACACGCACACACACACACACACACACACACACACTGTACCCTGTGCATTGGGCTGCTTCCTGAGTTCTTTAATGGGAGTGACAGGTGTCTGATGTCACGCTGAACTGCCCCGACCTAAAAACACACCAGACAGACAGAGAGAGAGATGTGCATTAGAAGATGCATTCAGATATAAAGCAAGTGGCATGAATGAGTCATTGAATCATTTGCTCAACCACTTCCTTCAAAAAGGTAATTCATTCAGATATAAAGCAAGTGACTCTGTATGAATGAGTCATTGAATCGTTCACTCAACCAATTCATTCAAAAAGGTAATTCATTCAGATATAAACCAAGTGAATCTGTATGATTGAATCATTGAATCGTTCTCTCAACCGATTTGTCTAAACGGCTAATTCATTCAGATATAAAGCAAGTGAATCTGTATGAATCAGTCATTGAATCACTCGCTCAACCAATTCATTCAAAAAGGTAATTCATTCAGATATAAACCAAGTGAATCTGTATGAATGAATCATTGAATCGTTCTCTCAACCGATTTGTCCAAACGGCTAATTCATTCAGATATAAAGCAAGTGATTCTGTATGAATGAGTCATTGAATCGTTCACTCCACGATTTGTTCAAAAAGGCAAATTCATTCAGATATAAAGCAAGTGAATCTGTATGAATGAGTCATTGAATCGTTCACTCAACCGATTTGTTAAAAAAGGCAAATTCATTCAGATATAAAGCAAGTGAATCTGTATGAATGAGTCATTGAATCGTTCACTCAACCGATTTGTTCAAAAGGCTAATTCATTTAAATATAAAGCAAGTGACTCTGTATGAAAGAATCACTGAATCTCTGACTCTCTCGATTAGCTCAAAACGACTCGTTCACTAATGAATCACTGCTGTGTGTTCATCAGAGACGCTCGACAGATCTTCTGTGGCTTTGGAAACTTTGAGCAAAAACAGACAATATTGTGAGCCATAGTATTAACTTCTTGTTTATTGAACTGTGTATAAAATTAATATCACATTTGCAGATATTGGGTAAAAACAGCTGGTGTGATATTGATAAACTCATATCATAGAAATATAAAAGAGTCACTTATTTTTTGCCCTCATATATTGAATTTTAGACTCCTATAAATGAATTCTAACAGGCTTCAGCACACAGACACATGATTGGATGCCTCTGATTGGTCAACAGTCGTTAGTTCTGGAATCTGATTGGCCGCTCACCTTGTTTTGGTGGGCGTGGCTCTCACGGGCTCTGCGTGGAGGTTTCCACGAGCGCTCCTCGGTCACGGTGTTGACGTAGTAAAAGCGTCCGGTGCCGGGGTCACGGTACTGCTCCCACAGCTGCAGCGTCTGCAGGGGTCGTTGACCCGGCAACGGCTTGGGAGGCTCCGCCCACCGCTTCCCCTGCTCTGACAGAGAATTCTGGGAAATGTAGGCGGATGACGAGATCTGAGGAGAGAGAAACATTTGAGGGATTAGACAGAAATATTGTGCATATTTTACTAGGAATGCAGCACACACTTGTATTATAACATTTAATACTATTTGAATACCTTTAGTTTTGGAATTGGATTTTATTTTAATATTTTCAGTTTCAATTGTTGTTTGAGTAATTTTATGTGCAAAATTTTTAAACATTCGTTTTAACATCCGTTAAAGTTTATAATTATAGCACTTATTATTATTATTATTATTTAGTATCATTTCATTTCTATTTTTTATATATATTTTTACGTTTTATGTAAATTACTATTTTTTTTTTATAGTTTTAGTTTTTCTTATTTCAGTTGTAGTTCGAGTTATTTTAGCACTTTAACAATAAGTTCCGTTTTTTCTCATTTCTAATTTTTAAGCTGTTCATGCAGTTTTAAATCCTCAGAATATTTTTAACAGCTTTAACAGCTTGTTTCTTTTTCTGTTTCATTTTTAGTAATTTTTGTACTTCCACTTTATATTTTAATTTATTTAAAAACTGATTCTCAATAATCTTAGTTTCAGTTTTAGATTTGATCATTTTTAAACTTCAACTTATTTTCAGTTTTCTTATTTCAGTTTCCTTTTAGTTTTTCATTTTCATATTTTATATTGAATTTCAGCTTTATCAACAATTATTCTGAATATAGTACACAATATAGTAATTTTATTACTTAAACTTATTTTTCAGTTTCATATTACTTAATTTCCATCAAATATTTACATTTATTTAATCTTTATCAAGTTTTAGTTAATAAGATCAATTTCAGATCCAGAGATCAAGCTCAACGCTGATGTAATTCTGCTTTTAAATCATTGTTTTGTTTCAGCAACACTCACAGGATTTAAACTCTGTTTAAAAAGCAATTTCTGCATTTCTTTCCAGTTCATTCGTTCATGCTTTCTGATGCAATCCTCTTAGCGTGTGTCTGATTTGTGTATGAGACCAATTAATGCGTATGCAAGATTATCCAGGTTTAAATGTGGACAGACATGAACTAAAGAGTGCATTTTAGGACTAAAAGGGAGCGTTGTGTGCCAGTGTGGTTACAGACGTTCATGCACTAAGTAAGAAAACAGCTTGAAGCCACAACTGTCAAGAGGAAGTGGCCTAAAACACAGACATGCATGACAATATGAACAACACACAGAGAGAGAGAAGGAATAAAAACCATGAGAAGCCAGCCAACAATAAAACAGCTGAATGCAAAAGGTTTGCTGATGTCACTGAGTGCACTTTGGAGTGCACTTAAGAGCTCTGACGGATGGATTAGGGTGCGTTTATGTGCTGTAAATCTGAGGTGAGAACGCTGTGGATCTGGATTATATAACTCCTCTCTGTGATGCCATATGGCCACGCGAGCGTCATGCCACAGACAAACAGCAGATGTCTCTCTCTCTGACATCGGCTCGAAGCTCAAAGGTTGGTGCTGTGCTGCAGGAAAAAACGGTTAAAAAAAGAACTTTTTCCACTCTAAAGCGCAGAAATTAGACACTGAGAATTAATAGAGTTAAACTAATGCATGAGACATATCAAATAATAGTCAGAGATATAATTTTTAATGCAATAGTTTATTTACCTTTAGACGATCTGAAAGATCTTTTGCACATGTATAGCAGGCTTTTATTTCTCATAAAGTTTGATATAATGAGAATATAATAGAATACATTCTAAAAATTAATTCTTTAGAAAGCTCTGTTTGCCAATCTCAAAAAAACAACAACTAATCGACTTTTTTATTTTCAGAATTCACTGTTCTGAATCTAGAATACTATTATTTACATCATTCATGAATGAATGTGACGAGACGAAACATATTAGGCATTTAACTGAATGTGCGCATATTTAAAAATGTTATTTAGAAATAGTTTTAACGAGAACAAGAATTTGAATAACAAATGTATTCAGTAAAATAAATAAAAACTTCTGATGCTTTCAGCTTTAAACCACAGGAAATAATTAAAAACTGTTTCTTATTGGAAGTTTGTTTCTGCCACTGAATAAAAATAAACATTGTTTAAATTAAATATTTATGCATATTGCTATAATTGATATATATGCAAATACTATTTCAATCTTTATACTTCAAAATGTCATGTTTATTTCAATGTTACGTGCCATTTCTTTGTAAGCATTTCTAAAATTTACTAGCAACTTTTTAGTAAACATTGATTATATATTCATCAATCTATATTTGTACTGATATATTTATCATCAATAAATCAATTTTTTAACCAATTGAATATCGCTTGTATATTCACACATAGCAATATTTTAACCATTCATACTTTTTTCTTTTTTGTACCGAATAAAAGTTCTGCTGATTCTAATCAATCTAAATAAATTAATTTTGAAAATAATTTGAATGTAAACATATTTTCAACATTTTATTTTTAGTCTGCATATTATATCTCACTTAACGTTCATGTCATTTATTAATAACTGAAAAAATAAGTACATTTTTAAAATATGATTTTATGATTAAAAAAAACATACATATATATATATATATATATATGCATTTTTAAAATAAAATAAAACCAATTCAATAATTAAAATAAAAAAGAAACACACTAAATGTTGAAGTAGAAAGACAGAAATGATCATTTCTTGTGCACCATTCATCTTAGTTTTATTTACACTTTTCTTCATGAATCCGAGCGTTTGGTGAGAAATGAGTATCTTGTGACCTGAATGTGTCTGTAATCCCTGATTATTGTGTTTAAAGACACGAGGGAAGCAGAAACACACAGTCAAACAGTCAGAGAGAAGGGGAAAGAGCTCATTAGTGTAATAACCAGAGATTATAAACATATAATGATTGTTACCTGGATGTGTGTCTGCGTGTGTCTGCGTGTGGCTGCGTTCACGTCCCACTGGCTGTAGGATTTGCTCGGGTCTGGGTCCTGGTACGGGTTCTGCGGCAGACTGCTGGAGCTCTGGCTGCGGGCGATCGGGACGCAGGGAACCGAGAGGTGACCCGAGGGCACAGCGGAGGAACCGGAGAGGGGTAACGTCGGGAAACGTCCTCTATGGTGGTCCATCAAGGCACTGCTGCAGCTGAGATTCTCCATGGAACGACAGAACTGCTTATCAGGCACTGAGAGGAACCACAGACAAAACAGGAGAGAGAGACCTTAAAGAGACGGGTCGCCCGGAAATCAAACGGGAACAAGGATCTCTAACTTTTGATTGAATCGAAACACAAACTTAAAATATCAGGACCACGAAGTAGACCTTAAAGAGACTGTTCACCAAAAATGATGCCATCTTCCCTCTTGTACTCAAAATATATGTTCTTTTGTTATTTTTCCGATGCACTAACACTAACACTGTAGTATTATTAATACTGTAATTTCTGTAGCACATTATAATCATTGCAATATTTATGACACTGCTTAAGGAAAAAATTGTGTTTGTATTTGTACAATCACATTTATACATTAAAATAAATTCTTTATTTAAATAGTTAATATTTGCACACTGATATTTAATTTTAAATCATTAAATACATTTTATTCTTGCGTGCATTTTATATTTATAATATTAAATATTAGTTTTTATTTTATGTTAAAATTATTTTTTTTATTTTTTTTTACTTTTTAAGGTCATAATTTGAACTTTATTTTGGCAGCAAAATAATTAATAGATTTCAGAGTCCTAGTGAAATAAACTACTTTTATGGTGCTGATTAATTACAGAATTGTCATTTTTGGATGATTTTTGAGTATACATGTAATACAATGCATAAATATACATATAACTACCATTTAAAGCTTTGAGGGCTTATATGATAAAAAAAAATTATGCTTTTATTAATCAAGGATGCATTAAATTGCCGAAAAGTGACAGTAAAAGCATTTATAATGTTCTAAAATCTCAACTAAATGCTGTTCTTTTGAACTTTCTGTTTATCTGTGAATCCTGAAAAATAAAATGCATCACGGTTTCTACAAAAACATTAATGTTTCAACATTGCTAATAATCAGAAATGTTTCTCGAGCAGTAAATCATCATATTATTCTGATTTCTGAAGATCATGTGACACTGAAGACTGGAGGAATTCAGAGCAATAGGTTACACTTTAACAGATATTCACCGCGTTTACATTCTGATTATATTTCACAGTTTTTCTGATAAAATAAATGCATCCTCAGACTTCTTATAAAAGCTTGAATGGTGGTGGATTTGTAAAAGCGAGTGCACGAGATCTACCCGAGCCGTGTGTTTGCGTACAGGGTGTGAGGGAGCCTCGTGGGATCATCTTGAAGCTCTCTGATGCTGATTGGCTGGAGGGCAGCGAGGGGCGGAACTGGCTGACCGGCAGCTCAATGACGTATGTCGCTGGCACATATATGGGTTTGACCTTTGCTCCGACCCCGATCCTCCGCGCCTGCCACCAGTCCGCGTTGGTCTTCTTCAGCAGCAGAAAGCGCTCGCCCTCGTGTATGGAGACCAGACGGCCGTCGGTGGCACGGTACGAGTAATCATACTGAGCTTCTAGAACCACAGTACTGCCCAGCCTGGACCCCGGGACCACGGTTCCCCGGCGCCAGCTTCCCGACAGCATGGTTCCTCTCAGAGACACACGGAGGGTGATCGCTGGACACAGACACCGCTGGAGCGAGACGGCACGAGCGCCATGATCTGAAACAGAAACGCTTGTTACAATCGTGATGTAATATTCACAGAAATGTAGCATTGCATCAGTGTCTCAGCAGTGAATGGGTGCCGTCAGAATGAGAGTCTGATAAAAACATAACACTTCTTCCAGTGTAAAAGTGCATCTGCTGTTGTCTCTCACAGATTTGTTTAAACTCTGCTTGATCTGTGCAGATTTCTCTCCTGATTCAGACCAGAACACTGTTTCACTGGAGGAAGTGTTATTCTGGATTATAGACTGTATGTGTTTGAGTTAAAATCATCTTAATGCTGGATGTGTTTCAGGTTTTGTCTTCTCCAGATGTTCACTGATGGACTGGAGTGCTGTGGATTATTGTGATGCTTTTATCAGACTCTCATTCTGACGGCACCCATTCACTGCAGAGCATCCGTTTATGAGACACTGATGCAGTGCTACATTTCAAAGAAACAAACTCATCCTGATCTCAGATGAACTGAGGAGGAGCACATTTACAGCAAATTAGCATTTTTGCTAAACTATTCCTTTAATAATACAATTTAATTGACTGGACATGAAATGCAGCTCATAAAAAACTGTGGAAATTAATGCAATTTGTACTTAAATTTTGGAATAAGAATTGTTTATCTATTAACAAGATTACTGGTAGATTTTAAAACTGACACAAGGCACAGAAAGATCAAACACTGCGGTTTGTGAGATGTACACCGTGAAAAGCTAATAATTAAATAAACACTTCTAAATTAAAACAAAAACAATGTCAAACATGCTGACATATTTATATTGCATTGAAAAATTAGCCTAGAATCTTTAATATTTTATGTCTGACAAAATCTGATTCATAACAATAGTCTTATAATCAGCGAGACTGCACTATCTGCTCTGGAGAGAACTGCACAAACATGACATCACTTCCTCTGGTTCTCACAGCTGATGCTAACGAGTGTGTGTTAATGAGGTGATGACATCAGAGGTGTGTGAACTGATGGCTGACGGACCGAGAGACCACATGCTTTACACTAGCAGTGTGTGTGTGTGTGTGTGTGTGTGAGAGAGTGTGTGTATGTGTGTGTGAGAGTGTGTTTGTGTGTGTGTGTGTCTGTGTGAGAGAGAGAGTGTGTGTGTGTGTGTGTGTGTGTGTGAGAGAGTGTGTGTATGTGTGTGTGAGAGTGTGTTTGTGTGTGTGTGTGTGTGTGAGAGAGAGAGTGTGTGTGTGTGTGTGTGTGTGAGTGCCTGTTTTTGTCTCTCTCTGTGTTAATGTGTTGTCTTTTTTGTCTGTATGTTGGATTGGGTTTGTGTGTGTGTGTGTGGTTGTTGGGTTTACTAATAATCCTCAGACAGCTCTGATAATCCTCACTATAAAGCAGGAAGCTAAATGACTCTTAATGTAACAGGCTCCAAACGTCTGAGACCCCTAGAGAAAATGCTTTTATGCATTTCTTGATAATTGTTTTCATTACAACATGCAATACAATAAGCATTACGCTCTCTCTCTCTATACACACACACACACACACACACTACAAACCAATAAACACTCAATGTATTTCCAGTTGTAAATGTGGTTTTGAATCTCTGATTTTCCGCGCATGCTCCGTCTGTCTGTGTGTGTTTCAGCACTGATTTTATCACACAGACACTCGGACGTCTCTTACACTGTCAGAGTAATACAGATGTGTGCGATAGCAAGAGCAAACGTTACTGTCTCTGCGAGAAATAAGGAGATGAAACAAAACGTGCAGAAAACAGGAAACCACACGCACTTCACCAGCACCAGAGTCCAACAGAGACACAGCAGCTTCACCAGAACACACTGAGAGAGAGACACACACACACACACACACACACATGCACACACAGAGAGAGAGAGAGAGAGAGAGAGAGAGCTTCCCTTCAGCATTCACTGAGAGCAGAGACATGCACTGACTCACTGTTCACACACAAGCTGAAGAACACACACACACACATACACACACACACAAAGAGAGACAAAAAGAGACAAACACACAGAGAGACACTCACACACACACACACTCACACACACACACACACACACACACACAAACACTCAAAGACACACACACACACACACAAACACTCAAAGATAAACACACACACACACACTCACTCACTCACTCACTCACTCACTCACTCTCTCTCACACACACACACACACACACACCAGACATCAGAACACTCAAACACTCACACCCACACACACACACACACACACACACACACAGACACAGACACAGACACACAGACAGACACACAGAAAGAGACACACACACACACACACACACACACACAGACAGACACACAGACAGACACACACACACATGCGGCAGAAACCAGTGATTCCTGCAGAGCGTCTCTGATCTGCTGTAAGCTGCATCTGTGCCACGAGTGAAGGTCACTGATCTCTCACATGAACACAGAGACCAGACATGATCCGTCTCAACACGTCAACACGCGTGTGTTCACTCCCACAGCGTCTGGACTCTACACACTCACTTAAAATAATGCTGAACTAGATTTCACATTAGTGGCAGAAACTGTGAGGCGTGTTGTGTGCTGTAGCCGGGACCTGCTGTACAGTTGCTAGGGTGTTCTAGGTGGTCGCTAGGGCGTTTCTAAGGTGTTCTATGAGGTTGTCAGGGTGTTCTGGGTGGTTGCTAGGGCTTTTCTACAAAGTTTCTAATATGTTCTAAAACAACAGCCCACAAGTCATATGCACTGAAAAATGCAGCGTGAACATTCTGCTAAACATCTGCTTTTGTGTTTCTCCGAAGAAAATCCTACAGTTTTGTAACGACACGAGGACAAGTAAACGATGACACGATCTTCATTTCTGGCTAAACTAAACTAAACTAAGGAAAGAGAACATTGCTTTTGACATTCAGAAAAGTTTATGTGTGTGGCATGTGTGCCGTTAGTGTGTGTGTGTGTGAAAGAGAGAGAGTGTGTGTGTGTGTGTGTGTGTATGTGTGTGTGTGTGTTTGTGTGTGAGATTTGTTTTGCCCTTCACTCTTTCTGCCCTGTTGCCGTGTAGCTCGGGATCTGTGTGTCAGAATCCACCAATAGAATTCCGCCTGAAATATTTCGGCGCAGCTGATTGGTCAGTCGTGGAAGATGATATTACTTGATGTGATGCAAAGATTGGGACACTCCTGCACTCACTTTCACTGTCTTCATAATTACAGGCTTTGCTTTAGTGTCTACGATGATCTCAAATCAGCGAGACATTTACCCTACACACACACACACACACACACACACACACAGTAGAGTAACTCATTATCATCCGTTTGACTGGTGAATTCATTGATTAACCTCGTTTACAGGCACATAGTTACGACTGCATTGTGTGTTGTCCACTTTGAAGTGTGTACTTTCTCCAGTGACACAAACACACAGCGAGCACAAATCAATGGATGAATCAGTGATGCGAGCTGATGTGTGTGTGTGTGTGTGTGTTTTCTCTCTATATTGTCGAGTTGATCCGGTAATATGGGCTGAAGTATGAGGTTGTGGCTTCTGTAGTGTGCCTCATATATTTTTATATATTCCTATTCTACCACAAAGACACCACCACACACACTGCGACAGCAACCATGTCTAATAATATCAACGCATCTAAACTTCTGGTTAAACATCTGAGCTGCTAAACAAACACGCCACACTCGGTCGTGACCCACAAACTACAGAACTGCAGGATCCACAAACTTAACTAGTCATCATTATGCAATCTCAGGGAACAGGCGTTAATCTGGGCTCATTCTGAGAAGGTATTAAACCTCTGGACTTCTAGAGTTATTATATGTGTGAGAAGTGCATGCTTCTGTTCATCGAGGACACATTCAATTGATAAAAAGTGAGAGAAAAGACATGTAATGACTCTCTGACGCAGCTCTTAGTGAGATCAGACTATCATATATAAGAGATAACAGCTCGGAGACACAGAGACGTCATGGAGAACCAACAGTGATTACATGCAAATACATCACATCGACTGTGCAAATACTGATAGAGGAAAAATGACACTATTTGCATTATAAAAAGCATAAGCCTTTCTTTCTTTACTCTACAGTGCAGCTCATGCAACAGTATTTAAAGAGTCACATTTAAATCAAATGGTTAACCTTAGGTTGTATGATATGAAATGTATAATATGTATTAATGCCTGGGTTATAATAATAATAAGTCCCGTTCCTTTGTTGTTAGCATCAAACAAAACTAAAAATATTAATAAACATGTTTTTGTTAAAATGTTAAGCTAAAACAAAATATAAATATTAGATAAAAACTATTAAAAATATATTAAAAAGTATTAAAATTACTGATTGAAATGCACAAACTAAAACTGAATAAATAAATAAATAAATAAATGATATATAGAGAAAATAAAAAAATAAACTAATAAAAAATACTAAAAATAAAATAATAAAGATAACAGCTGATTCAAAATCTAAATAAAAACTAGAATATTATATAAATCACTGGTACTGATACTGAGTTGTATTGGCAACAAAGATAAATAGTGTGAAATAATAATGTGTGAAATAAGACACTAAAAACACAAACCCCAAAAACAAAATGTGACAAGCCAATTAGGTATTCTAATGAATTATATTATATTGCTTTCATTAGTTTAAATATAAATTAAATAAAGTAAAAGTAAGTAAATCTGGTAACTCTTCATTTAAAGCCTTTATTTATAATGCATTATATAGGTATTCATAATCTCCATTGTAATGCATTATATATTTTCATAAATAATTGTTAGGTTAAAATGCATTATGATATTTGCAGCTTTGTTTGTCGTTTGTTTTAATGCATTGCACTTTCTAAAGATTTAACAATGTATTATAATGCATTATAACTGTGTTTACAATTATTCGTGATGCGTTATAACATGCATTACAAAGCAAAATGAATGCATTAAAATTACTTTTATAATGCATGCTATATAAAGGCATGATTAATCAAGTGGGTCCTCATTTAGTGTGTGTGTGTGTGTGTGTGTGTGTGTGTGTGTGTCCTGCAGGAAGAACCCCATGGTGAGGTTTTTCCATCACACAGTCACAGGAACATCTCTGTCCTGATCGACCCACAGCGAGAGACAGACACATCCAACACCAAATCAACACTACAATCAAAGATATATGCACATCAGTGTATAAATGCATCCTAAGATCATTAGTGCAAGTGGGTTTGAGCATCTAAACTGGCTTTTTAAGGTGAGTTTTCACTAAAAATAGATGTGCATAAAAACTGTAAAATGCATTTCGGGGCATGCATAAAAATACAAATAAGCATAACAAACATCTTAATAATCATTTAAAGAGGTCTTACATTTATGGATGAAAACAGGAATAGCTTAATGTCATTATTAAACATTATAAAGCAATGATTTTAATATATAAATATCAGTGCTGTGCATTTTAAAATAAAAATGTGCAACTGTTGTGCGTTTCAGAGCAGTTTGCAATCAATATATAGCGTGCATTATGAAAACTGATCGCTGATGATTTAAGGCAATGTTTACTTTATGTTGAGTAAATTATCATTTGTTGTAGGAATTCAGAATTCAAAATAAGAGTACCAAAAATTTTAACTATTAACTATTTTTTACTCAGAAATTGCTTTTGGATTTCACAAACAATTACAAAGAAATGGCAAGCAACACATTGAATTAAATGTGACTTTTTTTTTTTGTATTGGACTGAAATAGTATTTTCTTGTGAAACACACTCATACTGAAGGCCTGGTTTCACAGACAGGGCTTAGACTAAGCCAGGATTAGCCAATAGATCAATAAAAGGACATTTAAGTAATTTTTATAAACATGTCTTAGAAGAAAAAAAAAACACAATACTGGTCTTCATCTAGAGTCAAAACGAGGGCACAGACATATTTTAAAATCAGTCAGTGCAAGATTCTTTCAGATGAATCAGCTAAGACTTACAGTTACATTTTATAAAAAACATTATAACTTGTTTCTAATTAAAAGTCTATTATTTAATAACTTCACTTAGTGCACACATAGTTTTTTTATTTTACTTGATACTTTTATCTTAGAAAATAAGCAGATGTTACTTTTAGGAAACAATAATTCTAGATAAAATGATCAAACACAAGTGCATTTGTTCCATTAGAACGTCTGATTTCTTTAATAACTTCTGTCATGATTCCATGAGCATTTAAAGTTTAATTCAATTCAAAAGTGTAGCACTTTATAAAAGTAGGGCATCAACTAAACTAAGTTTAAAGAGTAGAAGGTTGAAATGTTTTACAGCATATTTCCTCTTCCTGTTTATATAGGAACTGTAGAACTGAAGGAGCAATTCATATGTGATTCAGCTTCAAAGAAATACAGAAGACAATGCAGAAAGTTCTCGAGCAGCATGACATTTTCTATCTGTGAAATCACAAATTATGACTTTGAATGCAAGCTCATGTCAGAAACACAGAATATTCACAAATATAGAAGACAACATTCAGATCTGTGTGTGCTTTAGGACACGTTTCGTGTCTTGAAATGAACCGGATGGACAGAAAACAGCAGGCGTTCAGCAGTTCAGACGAGATGATAAAGCCACAGTCAATCTGAAACTAACAGCCGCTGCAAAAAATAATCTGCTTCATTCATGGGGTTTTCAGAAAGTTTAAATGCATCAGATTTATGATGGCTTGACTTTACAGCAAAGTGCATTTGCTTTGTTCTCCAGTCGTGCAAGAGATCATTACGCAATTTTACATTAGACGTGGCACTTCTTGTAAATAAATGAACACAATGCTGCTCCTGGTACCAGATCAGACTCCAGCTGGCCTGGAAACAACTCATAAATCAGACATATCTCAACCGTTTCGACTACGAGTGACTTTCTTTCCATTTCCTGCTTCTCGAAGAGATCTCAACTGAGCTCAGATTTGACAAACAAGACCAAAGTTGTCAAAGATCTCAGTTTGAGTTCATTTTAAAGCTTTATGGTGTCTAGCGACTCCTTCGTGTCCTATTATTACTATTTACATTTTAATAAAATGCCATCACGTCTCATTTATATTTCACTCTGAATCTCATGAAACTCAGAAGTCACCTGAGATGTCACCAAAATCCAAGAATAATTCAACATATAATCCCATATTGCATCTGAATATTGAGTTAAAAATATTAGATAGCATCAAAATAACACATTGTTCATCTGTACTACCCCAGGTGTAAAAAATGCTGCACTAAATAAAACATGAAAATACTGTAGTTTATTGTAAATAAATGACTAAAACGCCTACAGATGTCTATTTAATTTGCACACTTTACAGAATTTTTTTTTTTTTTCACTAACTAGACAATGCAATGCGAAATAAGCATGATTAAATAGGAATGATGAAGTGATTAATGGTAAAGCTCTAGAGAGATGTTGTTATTTATTTGTTTGTACAAGTTTAAGGTTATGCTAATTATTAATATTTCGAGTGTGAAATAGTCAATGTAATTTGTTTCTAAGCTGTGATGCTCTGCGCGTGGCTTACCGGTAACTGCAGGTGCATCCGCGCGTGTTTCAGCAGCTGTCGGTGAACCGGACCGCGCTCGAGCTCAGACTCTGACGAGCGGCAGAAGGGGCGGGGCTACAGAAGCTAGAGGGCGCTGTCACGTGACAGAGAGCAGCCAACCACAGGGAGGCTCCATAAGCCAGTCTTAGTTTGGTTACTCATTTGTTTCCTGCATTATTGTATTGTGTGATGCCTTGGCAACTTTGCTATTTTAAGCCGGAACACTGACCTATTTTTTTTTCTGCTGAAAGAAAATTATAAATAAATAATGTTTGAATAATTAATGTAAAAAAAAAAAAAAAAAAATCTAATAATTTTTATACATAATGGTAAAAAAAAAT
Source organism: Carassius gibelio (assembly GCF_023724105.1). Taxonomy (NCBI): domain Eukaryota; kingdom Metazoa; phylum Chordata; class Actinopteri; order Cypriniformes; family Cyprinidae; genus Carassius; species Carassius gibelio. Next base: position 30,957,691 of record NC_068376.1, on the reverse strand, counting down.
GCAAAAACAATTAGTTAATGCTAGTATAAATAATAAATAAGGATTCGAAAGTATTAAAGCACACTGAAAAGCATATTGAATTTATTTATTTATTTTGATTTTAACCTAGGAGATAAATAATAAATAATAATATATAGCTATCATTTATAGCACAATTGTTTATACACTTATTTATTTGCCTACATTTATTTATTTTTTTTGTCTGTGTGTTGGTGTCTCTGTGTACTGGAAGCTTATGTCACTAAAACAAATTCCTTGTATGTGCAAGCAAACTTGGCAATAAAGCTCTTTCTGATTCTGATTCTGATAAATAATAATACCAACAAAATTATATATATATATATATATATATATATATATATATATATATATATATATATATATATATATATATATATATATATATATATAAAATTCTGACCTAAAAATATTTATTTGGTCTTACCATAAAATACATTTATTTACATTTCTCTCTTTCTCTCTCTCTCTCTCTCTCTCTCTCTCTCTCTCTCTCTCTCTCTCTCTATATATATATATATATTTGTTGGTCATATTTATGTATTAATTTTTCTAACCTAGGAAATAAAAAGAACGTTTTAGGATTTTTAAATGAGTAAATAAATAAATAAATGTTAATTTTATAAAATCAAAACGTAAAATATTTTTTTCTAGGTCAGATTAATTAATTAATTTTTCTAACCTAGGAAATAAGAATAAAGTTTTAGGATTTTTATATAAATAAATAAATAAACAAATAAATGTTTATGTTATAAAATCAGAAAACTAAATAATTATTTGTAGTTCAGATTTTCTTGGAACATTGTAATGAACGATTGCGTATCAAATAAAACAATTATGATAATTGTTAATTTTTGCTGGTCATCTCAGATTTTTGGAAGAGTCTTAAAATATAAATATGTTATAAATATGAATAAAAGCACAAACATTTTAATCTGTACTTACTGTAAAAATACTGTATAAATATAAATATAAATATAAATATAAATATAAATATATACGAGAGGTGAAATGGAAATTCTCAAAATTATGAGCTTTAAAATTAAAAATGAAATAATCGTGCGCATTGATTTGATAACGGTGTTGACCAATTACATCGAGGCGTTCAGATCTTTAACCAATAACATTAACGCTGCCATGACGGAAGGTTCACGCCTGCGCTATTGCATTATGGGTATTGTAGTCTTCCGCCGGCGACAAACAACGGACGAATAACCTTTACTGTCTATGCGAACAACAACTAAAAACTACAATTTCCGCTGACGTGGTCACGTGGTTTGACGCGCAGGTTGCATCAGCGCAAAACCTCGATTCGCACACCGGTAGAGTCCACTGTACTCGTTTCCAGCGTCGAGTCCGACAGTAGATTCATCCAGGAGCGTCCTAAAGTGACAGAGGGTCAGATGAAGCTGTATATCTCCGACGGGAACCCGCAGGGGGTTAAAGTGCTGGCGTCGCTGGAGCTCACCGGAGTGAAGTGTGAGATAGAAGCAGTCAGCCACGAGGGTGAGACACTTAACCCGACTTTGTTGACCCTGTCGTGACTGTTAGTTTCATGGAGCGGTCTATGAATATAGTAAACAAAAAGTACCATGATATATAACATCATAGTAACGTTGCTATATAACTTACCATACTACAGCACTATAGTGTGTAGCAAGGTACCCATGTTATTACTGTGGTCCATTGCATGGGTGTATGCATAGACATCATATAGGATGTCTGTGGATGTATGTAACTTACTGTTTCTGTGTGTTTTTGTCCTCCAGAGAAAGTGGTCCCTTACCTCAGTGACCCCAGGTCACCAGTCCTGCTGTTACCCGACGGTCAGCATCTCTTCAGCCCTAACAGCATCTGCCAGTGAGTGCACACTATAATCATTACTATATAGATATATATATATATATAGATATATATATTTATTGTGTTGAATATTGAAAAGATCTTTAAAATTGCATGCATATTTACATGCATATATATATATATATATATATATATATATATATATATATATATATATATATAATGCATGCAATTTTAAAGATGTTTTCAATATATATATATATAGATTTTTCAATATTCAACACAATAAATGACATTGTACCATCTATATTAAAAATGAATATTTTAAATATTTAATGTTAAATATATAAATATGTTCAGTAGGGAAACAGAGGGTTGACAGTTTTTCATTTCACCCAACATTACTAATCCCAGGTCGTGATATTCCTGCCAATACACTCTTTTAATTAATCACTTGTTTATTTCACACAAAAATTCACGTGTAGTGCATAAAAGGTGAATTTTTATTTGTCATCTCGAGGAAATGCTCAGCTCGTAATTCCCAGTAAAATGAAACTATGGCTCTAAATAAAATGCAAATGCATCCCCTGGGGAAAAAATAGCACACACCTGTGATTAATGACCAAAAGAGAAAGTAAAACAATCAACAATTAATAATGAAAGCATAAAAAAAAAACTAAACGGTTGCTCGGTGAACAATAGAGCCGGTCGGTCCTGTTTGGAGGAACCCTGTTTGTAAATAAATTTTTTTTAAGTGTTATTACAATGACAATAGGCTTTGAGTGCATGCATATCGAATTTAATATCTCAAACTAATTTCACAAAGACATAATGGTGTTTTTGTATGTTTTAACAGATACCTGTTTGATATCAGCGGCCAGAAGGCGACTGACGCGACTAACCAGTGGCTGGAATGGGAAGCTACGACTTTACAGGTGACTATCGTAAAGATTAACAATGAATATGAGACCATTGGTAATGACAACAGATTACATATGCAGCTTGGTTTGCTTGAGAAGAAAGCACGTCAAAAGTTTTAGGTTAGTTAGATGTGACCAACATATCTTACTTAACGCAGAAAGGGTTTAAATTGTATGCATAAGGTTTATGCATCTGAATTTCATTAAAAATTTCCATGCATTTTTATTTAAAGGTAAAAAAAAAAAACTGATCAAACGTGATGGATATTTGTCAGTCATGCAACAATAATGCAGGTCACATTTATGCATTAAAAAATCATGGAATAGTTTATTATTGACCGTTTGCATCATATAAAATAAATGCATTCTTGCAATCGACACACATCAGTTTATTGTGAAAATATGAGTGGCTGTGGGTCAAGCAATATTCAGATCGATAAATGTACAAGTTTAAATGTTCATTTGAAAAATATTTAATATAAAATGCATATAAAAATATGAAATGCATTTAAAAAGACATTGATATATAAATATCCTTATTAATAAAATATATGTATAATTTTAAATATATTTTTTGATTATTTAAATAATATTTTTTCTTCCTCAAAATGCATGTTTTCGTATATCTTAGAATCAGCATAAATCTGATTCAATTAAATTACTGAATCAGATTAAATCAATTAAAATGTATGAATGTGGTTAAAATGTGTTTATATGGTTAAGAAACAATATCCAAATTAAAATGCATGAGATTAAACAAATAAATCTGGTTGTTGTTTATTAAAAACACATTTATTTATTAGTACCATTACATAAATGTGACCTGTTTAATAGATTTTTCACTAAACAATATGCATCACATTACAAATATTAGTTTATATATGTAGATATTTTATATGCAATTAAATGTTTTGAGTGTTTAGTGTTGTGTGTGCACTGAGACGTGTGTGTTCAGCCTGCAGTGCTGCAGTCTCTCCACATGGTGGCGCTGCAGGGTAAGCGAGGCGAGGCGGCCGCTGTGATGAAGGAGCCGCTGAAATGGCTAGAACAGAGTCTGGGCAAGAAAAACTCACCATTCCTTACTGCAGTGAGTTCAGTTCATCATCAACACACACACATCTGTGTCACAGATTCACAGCTGATCATCATCCCTGAATAAAGCCTTAAATAAACCAAAAGTGAAAGAAAAACATTCCTCAAATGTTTCCTCAAAAACATTCCTCAAAAACAGCAGATCTGGTTTGGGCCGGATTATTTTGCAATGATGTACGACTAAAAAAACAAACAAACACACAGACATGAAATCTTGATCTCAAGGGAGTCTTTAATTTTATTAGCTTTTAAACCAAATGGCAACAAGACAAATACTACAACAATAGTACAGTATTATTTAAAAAAAAACTATAAACAGTATAAAGTATTAGAGAACAAATAAAGAAAAACATAAATGTTACACTTAGATTTACATTATTACATATTTTAAATTATATCAGGTTTCTTTGATGAGTAGAAAGTTCAGAAGAACAGCATTTATCTGAAATAAAAACCTTTTGTACATTTTAAAACCAATTCAAATAGAAAGCTATTACTAAAATTACTAAATAAACGTAATTTAATACTAAAACCCCCTTTGTTTGCCCAAAAAATAAAGTTTTAAAAACAATTTTGGTTATAAGATAAAATAAATTAATGTTTTATAACCAGAAAAATGTCAATACAAAACAAAATTTCTTATATTTAATATAATTAAATTAAACATTCAAATAATTAGACATTCGTAAACATAATTTAGTAACAATAAAACCAAAATAAAATATTTCATAGGGCCCTTAACATGTAATCTTTTGTTTAAACTTTAATAAATTGATTTTAAATCGTATGTTTTATGATTTTAATTAATTAAACATTTTGTGATTTGTCAAAAAAAAAAAAAGGAAAAAATTGTAATCAGAATTCATTGGGCCCTTGGCTTGGAGTTGCTCCAAATGCTAAAAATTCTAAATTTTATTTAATTATTAGTTTGCAGTCAACATCAGTTTTCTTCCTCTATTTTAAGTCTTTCTCATTAAGGTTTTGTGTCTCTTATCTGAACGTTTTGCTTCATATATGACTCAAAACAAAGCAAAACAAAATCCGTGAACTCATGAGAAAATGTGAGGGATTGTACTATAATAATACATACAGTCATCATCACAAAACAAACCAAAAGAGAAAGAAAACATTCCACAAATTCCAACAACACACTCCTCACGCCCTAAACAGCAGATCTGGTTCAGACTGGATTATTTTGCAAAGACAAACAACTAAAAAAAATAATGCTGTCAGTAATTTCTCGTCAGTAATGGATTTAGTCACTAGATGGCATCATCTGGCTCATCTTACTATTGTTTAGATGGAAAAAGACACACAAGCCTGATGAAATCATGAATATACAGCGCTGAGAGTAAATACTCTGAGAGATTCGTTTAAATGATTCTTTAAAAGAATCAGTTCGTAAGAGTCATTAATTCCTGAATCGGACTACAATGGTTGCGCAGATGTTTTTTTTTTTTTTTGACATCACCATAAAACATGAACTAAACCACGGCTAAAATATTATTTATTTTGCATGACACTGAAAATTTATTTAGTTTAGTTTACAACTTCATTAATTGGCAGTTAGCAACCGGGCGTTATACAACACACAATAGGACACGTGTAAACATTAAAACACAGTTTTTAAATTTTTAGCATTACATATTAAAGGGGGGGGGGGTGAAATGCTCGTTTTCACTCAATATCCTGTTAATCTTGAGTACCTACAGTATAGAGTAGTACTGCATCCTTCATAACTCCAAAAAGTCTTTAGTTTTATTATATTCATAAGAGAAAGATAGTCTGTACCGATTTTTCCCGGAAAAACACGAGCGGCTGGAGGCGTGACGTGTGGGCGGAGCTAAAGAATCACGAGCGCCAGTAGGATTTTGCGTTGAGAGCGTTTGGAAGCTGTGACATTACCGTGAGGAAAAATAATTTCGTACAATTTTGATTCTTATAATTGCTCGTTTATATCTTGCAGTTCTGACTTCATAACTCGCAATTGTGACATTAGCTAGAATTTGTAAGAAATTTAATTGCACTTTATAACTCACAGTTGCAAATTTACATTTCGCAATTATGAGAAAGAAGTTAGTATCGCGAAAAGAAAAAAAAAGTCAGAATTGTGAGATTAGAATTCGTAGTTAATTTGTTTTATTTTTTTAATCAGTGGCAGAAATGGGCTTCAATTTAAATTCAAGTTTATTTGAATAGCGCTTTAACAAATCTTTAATTAAGGAAAACCATTTTTAGTAGTTCGTTTGGCCATTTTCTATGATGCCCTTTCTGCCTCTGAATAAAAAAAAATAAAAACGGTTATTAGCAATTTTTAATTGAACAATTCTGAATTTTTTCTCGTTCAATTATGAGAAAGAAGTTAGTATCACGAAAAAAAGTCAGAATTGTGAGATTAGAATTCGTTGTTAATTTGTTTAATTTTTTTAATCAGCGGCACAAACGGGCTTCAATTTCAATTTAAGTTTATTTGAATAGTGCTTTTCGCGATACGAATCACTGGAACGCAGCTTTATTAAAAAAAATTGGTTTTTTTACAATAGATGTATTAGTAGCTTGTCATGTCAAATTGATGTGCATATGGCAGAAATATCCGGTAAAATTAAGTTAATATGAGCTATAATAGGCTATTAACTATAGTTTCCATAGTTCCTAAATGAAAAACAACACTAAAGAGCCTTTAAGAAGTAACCAGACGTAAGCTTCACCTGATGTGTTTCAGGAGGCCGTGTCAGTTGCAGATGTCGTCCTGTGGGCGGCGCTGTATCCTCTCCTGTCTGACTCCAGTTTTGACGTTGGTAAGAGATCAATCTCAGTCTGTGTGTCTGCTCAGATGAAGGACTCGTATCTGATGCACTGTTCCTCTGCAGGTGAGCTGCCGTCTGTGCGCGGCTGGTTCGAGCGTGTTGGCGATCTCCCCGCATGTCAGGCGGCCGCTAAAAGAGTCCTGAAGGGAAAAGGTGTTGAAGCCCTGAAGACGTTCCTCCAGAAACACCCAGCTTCACAAACACAGCGCCGGGACAGTCCCACCAACGCCACTGAGGTGCACAGCAGCCCACCAGTGTTATTTTAGCATGTGTTCTATATTTTGGAGTTCGTGAGATGTTCGTGAGACGTTCGTGAGACGTTCGTGAAAAGTTCGTGAGATGTTTGTAAGATTTGTGAGACGTTAGACAGATGTTCGTGAGATATTCGTGAGGTGTTCGTGAAGTGTTTGTGAGACGTTAGTCAGATGTCCTTGAGATGTTCGTGAGATATTCGCGAACCATTGGTGAGACATTTGTGAGATGTTCATGAGATGATGTTAAGATGTTCTTAAAATATTTGTGAGACGTTTTTGAGACGTTTTTAGTCAGATATTCTTGATGTCCTTGAGATGTTTGCAAGATGTTCATGAGATGTCTGTGAGATGTCCTTGAGATGTTCATGAGATACGTTCATGAGATGTCTGTGAGTTGTCTGTGAGATGTCCTTGAGATGTTCGTGAGATATGTTCGTGAGATGTCCTTAAGATGTCCTTGAAATGTTGCAAGATGTTCGTGAGATATGTTCATGAGATGTCTGTGAGATGGTCGTGAGATGTCCTTAAGATGTTCGTGAGATGTTTGTTAGATATGTCCTTGAAATGTTCGTGAGATGTCTTTGAGATGTTTGCAAGATGTTCGTGAGATATGTTCGTGAGATATGTCCTTGAGATGTTCGTGAGATATGTTCGTGAGATGTCTGTGAGATATCCGTGAGATGTCCGTGAGATGTCCTTGAAATGTTCGTGAGATGTCCTTGAGATGTTTGCAAGATGTTCGTGAGATATGTCCGTGAGATATGTTTATGAGATGTCTGTGAGATGTCCGTGGGATGTCCGTGAGATATTCGTGAGATATTCGTGAGATGTTTGTGAGACGTTCTTGAGACGTTTGGGAGATATTCGTGAGATGTTCTTGAGATGTTAGTGAGTCACTCTGGTGATTGTCACATACACTGTTTAACTGTGTGATGTATGGTTTGTCAGGCTGAAGTCGCTGAGCATGTGATCACAGCGGAGGAGATTGAAGAAGCTGCTCAGATCTGGTCTGAAGGACTCAAAGGTTCTCCTGCGGTCACAGAGAGGAAACACCCAGTGTATGTTCAAACCCTCATCACTGCACATGTAAACCCTTTCAGTCGGTGTTCGCTCAGTGAAGTTATTGTGTGTTTCTCAGTCTCCCTCAGGAAGGAAAGAGAAATGTTCTTCTCACCAGCGCTCTGCCGTACGTCAACAACGTGCCGCACCTGGGAAACATCATCGGCTGTGTGCTCAGCGCCGACGTGTTCGCCAGGTAACGCCGCTTCTGGATTCATCAGTCACTTATTTATATTTAACCCTCACAACGCCCGGGTCCATTTTGACCCGGAAGAGATACATTTCTAAAAACGGCATATTTTTAATGAGGGAACTTTGTACTTTGAACTTTTTCTTTAAAACTATCACATTTCAAAATACACGTTATAAAAAAATATATATATAATTTATTTTTTATTTTTTTACAATTATTTTTTAAGAGATACCACCATTTAAAATGTTCTGGTCATTTTTTTACCTGTGTGTGTCAGAAGCGCTATTAAGTGTCGAAAATACTTTTCGTGCAATTAAATGAGTGTTATATTAAATTTATTTGGCCTTTCCTTCATATTTCACACACTTTTGGAACTGAATTTTGTTGATGAACACGAATAGGTCACCTATCAAAAAACCCTTGAATTTAATAATAATTCTAAGATTGTTTTATAAAAACAAAATAATCTGACTGTTATTGAAAAAAATTATTTTCTATTGTGTGTGTGTGTTTCCTGTGTTATTTAAAATTTCAAACAATTTCTCAATTACTGTTTAATTAATAAAAAGGGGTGAATGCATTAATAACATACAGATGTTTAAAACTCATAATGTTTTCACCTATAAAGTTGCAGATCAGATACAATATGGTTTCAGTTGGAAAAAATGAAGGTTATGACTGTTTAATAAAATAATGAGGATTAATGTAGTCTGTTGGTGCACGTTTTCACGTATAAACGCTCCTTTGCCTCTCTTTGCAGATACGGCCGTTTGCGCGGCTGGAATCTGCTGTACGTCTGCGGTACGGATGAGTACGGGACGGCGACGGAGAACAAGGCTCGTGAGGAGGGTCTGACGCCGCAGGAGATCTGTGACAAATATCACGCCGTCCACGCAGACATCTACCAGTGGTTCCAGATCGACTTCGATTTCTTCGGTCGCACCACCACTGAACGACAGACCGAGTAAGGACGGGAGAGTTTTACACAGATATGCATTTTTAGTGTTTAAAACATAAAAACAAAAATTATATATATATATATGAAATTTTCATTTCTTGCATTATTCTAGTTTTAGTCGATGTGCTAAAAAAAACCTATAATTAAATAAATATTAATAAATGCTACTTTGTTTTTACTTTTACTTTATGTATTTAATAAATTTAATTTAATGCTTTTTTTTTTAAATCCATCGATTTTCAGTTATTTATTTTTAATTTCAATTCATTTCTTTTATATGATTTTATCATCTTAAGATTGTATAGCACTTTGAAACACTTACGCTTATAAATACATTTTTAATTGAATTAAATCTTTTTTTCTTTTATGTTATTTTATCATCTTAAAATGTGTACAGCACTCGAGTACACTGTTTTTAAAATGGCTTTATAAATACATTTAAAATTGAATTTAAATAATGTTATCTTTTTTCTATTACATGCTATTTTATAATTTAATTGAACTGCACTTGTGCACACTCTGGTTGTTAAAATGCTTCACAAATAATTTTTTAATTTACATTTATTTATTTTGTTTCTTTTGCACTAGTTTGAATAAATTTAATGTCAGCAAAAACATTTTATATTTAGTTTAATTTAATTCTATTTATGTATTTTTTTTTTCAAATGACATATGCATGAATTGATTGTTGTTGTCTTATATTTTATTTGGTTATATAAAATAATTGAGTGAAAGTCAACTGGTGATGGAGTCCTTAATTAAAGATTTTGGATGTTAAAATATATTTTCAGAATATTTTAACTGAACTCTGGCACAATAATATCAGAGCTAAAGTTTCAGAAACGATGCATGTTTGTGTGTGCTCCTCAGGATCGCTCAGGACATCTTCTGGCGTCTGCATGAGCGAGGTTTTCTCCTGGAGGACACGGTCGAGCAGCTGCGATGTGAAAGCTGTCAGCGCTTCCTGGCCGACCGCTTCGTGGAGGGCGAGTGTCCTCACTGCCGTTACCCAGAAGCCCGCGGGGACCAGTGTGACAAATGTGGCCGTCTGATCAACGCTGTGGACCTCAGGGTACGGTTCGAAGCCGCTCTCCAAACACAGACGTCTTGATTATTACTTCAAGGAAGCGTCGCTCATGACGTGAGATGCTGAAAAAACAAAAGAAACGCTCATCTGACACGCGGTCATACATTATTCTGTTTATTTAACAATTACGTATCCAGACATTTCACTTAGGAATAACATTATTAGTTAAAAACAGCTTTATCCTGTTAATAAATATCTGGTTTAGTAATTTATTTATGAGATCCTTGTCCACATACAGTGTGTAATTATTTCCACAGACTCGTTAGGGTTTCATTATCAAACATTAGATGTGTTATGAAGCGCTATATAAATAAAGTGGACTTTATTTGACATTATTAAACATTATATATATATATTCATAATGGATTACAGATAATTACAGTGTGAACTAATCTTAATGCATTTTAAAATATATGGAAAAAAAATGTATTTTTATAAAAAAAAAATATATTTAGAAATCCTTATTTGATTAAAATATATTTTTTTATATTGTAAAATGCATAACTTTCTCTTCTTATTACATTTATTAAAATTTATGGAATGTTTTTATATATTAATAAAAAAAACTTCTATTTAAAACTCCTTATTTGATTAAAATATATTGTAAAATGTACAACTTTATACCGACTTATGATATGCCTAATTTTGACCAAATTCAAGGCAAAAATCTCTCAAAAAGTTGGGAGAAATTCATAAAAAAAAAATAAAAAAAAATCTGTGCTGCTTATTTGAATGTGCATTCTGTGCTGAATTAAACAAGCTATAAAGGCTTTTAATTTAGTCTCTTCTGCTTACAAGCCTGCATTTATTTGATCAAAATTACATAAAATAATATATAATATTACAATTTAAAAAAATCTGTTTTCTATGTGTATATCCGTTAAAATGTAATTTATTTCTGTGATCAAATCTGTATTTTCATCATCTTCAGTGTCACATGATCTTGTATGCTGATTTGCTGCTCAAGAGACATTTCTGATTATCATCAATGTCGAAAACATTAATGTTTTTGTGGAAACTTATTTTTCTGGATTCACAGATGAATAGAAAGTTTGAGCATTTATTGGAAATGGAAATCTTTTGGAACATTATAAATGTCTTTACTGTCTCTTCTGATGATTGTAATGCGTCCCTGATGAACAGAAGTATTAATTTCGGAAGTGTTTACCGTGGTTCTGTGTCTCCTGTAGAATCCGCAGTGTAAGGTGTGTAAGGAGACGCCGGTGATCCGCTCGTCTAAACACCTGTTCCTGAACCTGCCGAAGGTAAAGAACACACCTGTGTGATGTGGATCTGTGGGTCTCCAGCTCAGTGTGTGTGTGTGTGTGTGTGTGTGTGTGTGTAGCTGGAGGGCGAGCTGGAGCAGTGGCTTGATAAGTCGACAGGCTCCGGTGACTGGACGGCAAACGCTCGTCAGATCACACGCTCGTGGATCCGTGACGGTCTGAAACCGCGCTGCATCACGCGTGACCTTCAGTGGGGGACACCTGTGCCACACCAGGACTTCAAGGAGAAGGTACGAGCACAGCATCGAGAGTTTACGATGCTATTACACTAATATCATCCATTAGTCTGTGCTGACATCACTGTCTGTCTGTGCAGGTGTTCTATGTGTGGTTCGACGCTCCTATTGGCTACCTCTCCATCACTGCAAACTACACCGACCAATGGGAGAAGTGGTGGAAGAATCCTCAGCAGGTGCTGGCCAATCACACGACACTTAAACAGTTTACAGTATTTAACCATCTGAGTTTGATACAAATCATCTTTGACTTGTATATCAACAGATATGATCAGGGTTGTTTGGGACAGGGTTGTTATAATTAAATGAAACTGAAATTTAAAAAAAAATTGCTACTTGAAAAAATGTTGTAGGAAAATTAATTGAAAATGAAATAAAAATTAATATACTCATTTTTTTTTAAAGTGAAAAAACACAACTAAGTTACTAAAACTTTAACAAATTAAAATGAAAGCTAATATATAAAAATACAAAAATTATTCGAAATATTAATATAAACTGTAATAGTACATCGATGCTAAAATATAACTAACATGAAGTAAAAATTTTATATATATTAATAAAAAATTATATATATAGATATATGCATTTAAAAAAAAATAATGACAAAAATGCATAACAAAACTTCAAAATTAAATGAAATACTGATTCAGAATATTAATAATAACAAATATAGCAGCATCTCGATACAAAAAAAATTTAGGAGTTGAATTTGATTTAAAGATGATTGCTTTTAAACTATTTTCAGTCGGGAATTACTAGGACATTTCAAACTTAATTAAAAAGTAATAACAAGTAGCATTGAATTAAATAAAAAAATACCGAAATGCTATTTCTTGTAAAATGAATTACAAAAAGGTTGAAATAAAATCAGTGTACATGCATTCACATCATCAGTTTAGGAAATAGCAGCTGATTTGTAGTTGTGCTGAGTTTCTGAGGAGTGTGTGTGTGTGTGTGAGCGTGTGATGCTCTGTGTGTCCTGCAGGTGGAGCTCTATAACTTCATGGCGAAGGACAACGTTCCCTTCCACAGTGTAGTGTTCCCTTGTTCACTTCTCGGAGCTCAAGACAACTACACACTAGTCAATCACCTCATTGCTACGGGTGAGACCTGAACATCACACACAGATCGGTTCGAGAGCACGGAAACACGCATGTGCCACTTCATATTAAATCTAGCTTAAAGAGAGTCTCCTCTGCTCAGCAAGGATGCATTCGTTTGATCAACTCTATTCACTCTATTCATTCGCTGCATGTTTTCTTTAAAAATAAAAAAATAAAAATAGCTTTAGTATTTTTGTATTCTATTGTTTACTTTTTTATTTATTATACATTGAACAAAAGCCCAAAAAGGCTCTTTAACACTAGCTCGCTCTATTCTTTTTCTACTCTCTCTGATTTATTTTATTTATTATATAATTTTAAAAAAAATTTGTTATGCAAAGATTATTATAATTTAATTATAATAATAATATTGTAATCTATATATCTGTTATTGTAAGTGAATTTTTTTAAAATTAGCCTTTGCTGCTCAAGAAACATTTCTGATTATTAGCGATGTTGAAACATTCATATTTTTGTGGAAACTGTGATGCATTTTATTTTTTCGGGATTCACAGATGAACAGAAAGTTCAAAAGATCAGCATGTATTTGAAATGGAAATTGTAACATTGTAAATGTCTTTACTGTCACTTTTGATCAATTGAATGCGTCCTTGAGGAATTGTGAACGTTACATTCTGATATTTAATAATAATGTTTGTGGGTGTGTCCAGAATACTTGAATTACGAGGACACCAAGTTCTCGAAGAGCCGCGGCGTGGGTGTGTTCGGGGACATGGCTAAAGACACGGGGATCCCGTCAGAC
>NC_068376.1:30889109-30939109 GCF_023724105.1 Carassius gibelio | reverse complement strand
AATATTGTTCTATCATAACAAACCAGACATCAATGGAGAGATCATTTATTCAGCTTTCAGATGCTGTATATTTCACAAAATTGACCCTTCTGTCTGGATTGGTGCTCCGGGGTCACGAATGAGCACAGATTAACTCTCTCTCTCTAATCTGAATTTGTATAGTTTTTGGAAGCTTGTTTCCACTACTAATTGTAATTGCAATATATTTTTTTAATCTCACCCTTTCTAGACTGACTTTTTTAAATTCTCTCACAATTGCATGATACAGACTCAGAATTGAAGTTATAATAAAGCAATAAGCCCCAAGAAGCTGAAGGTATAACGGCTAAGGGGCGTTGTTAGGCAGGACGCAAAGCATTTTTTATAAAACTGTTAATCACGTGAATGTAGTAAAGTTTCCCAGAATAAAACAGAGCAAATAAAGTGTAATGATATTAATAAAAACAATGTAGCTCCTCAGAAACAGTGGTGGTTGCTACAAAGTGGTTGCCGAGCAACACACAGGAGTAAACAAATGTGTATGTTACTTTGTAATTTAGAACTGCTTCGAACGCGGCTCAGCCAATCAGAATCAAGCACCGTTTTACAAATTCACAGTTGTGACAAAAATTGGTGATTGTGAAATAAAAATCTAAATTGAGAGAAATAAATTCAGAGTTGTGTGTTAAAAAAGTCAGCAATAAACTTTTCAACAAGTCCGCAATTCACTTAAAAAAAATTTTGACACTGTGTCAGACTCAGGCGTGTGTGTAAGGTGTGTTTGTGCCGCAGGCAGCGAGCCGGGACGGTGACCGGTGTGTCGGTGAACGTGGCGTGTCTCCTGTCCGCCGTGCTGGAGCCGTACATGCCAGCTGTCAGTCAAACCATCCGCCAGCAGCTGCAGGCTCCGCCCCCCAGCGTCAGCTCCATGCTGCAGAACACAGGGAGCTTCATCTGCACGCTCCCCGCCGGACACCACATCGGCACCGTACTGATCCAGCTCGCTTAATATCAACATACAACGGTGTTAGCTTAATATAAGCAAGAACAGAGTTATTAAAATATGATTTGATTGTTTTTTGACCTCTCCAACAGGTCAGTCCTTTGTTCCAAAAGCTGGAGAACGAACAGATCGAGGCTCTGAGGAAAAGGTTTGGAGGACAACAGGTTTGTGAAAGTTACTCATCCATTATTAATCAGGGCTCTCGTGCAGAAACTATAATAATAAAAAAAAAAGATTTTATATATATATATACACACACACACACACAGTTATTTATACAAATTCAATTCTTTATGTAACAACATATAAATATAGTTCCATGTAGTTCACAAAAAAAAATACAAATATATAATCAATTATACAGATTTATTGATTCACTACTCCCACACACACACACACACTTTCTCTCTCTCTCTCTCACACACACACACTCTCTCACACACACACACACACTCACTCTCTCTCTCTCACACACACACACATACACACACACTTTCTCACTCTCTCTCTCACACACACTCTCTCTCTCTCAAACACACACACATACACACACACGCTCTCTCTCTTACACACACACACTCTCTCTCACACACACTCACTCTTTCTCACACACTCATATACACACACACACACTCACTTTATCTCTCTCTCTCACACACACAAACACTTTCTCACTCTCTCTCTCTCTCTCTCACACACACACACACACACACTTTCTCACTCTCTCTCTCACACACACTCACTCTCTCTCACACACACACACACACACACACTTTCTCACTCTCTCTCTCACACACACACACACACACACACACACTTTCTCACTCTCTCTCTCACACACACTCTCTCTCTCACACACTCATATACACACACACACACACACTCACTTTATCTCTCTCTCTCACACACACACACTCTCTCTCTCACACACTCTTACACACACACACACACACACACATATGTAGAGCGAGAGAGATAGTTTTTTCAGCTAGAAACTGCTCTTTGGGAGTTCTTTATAGACCTTTTATAGAATTATTTTTAAAAACCCTTGTGCATGACGTGAATTATCATTTTTAAGATGTGATCATGTATCACCCGTTTCATTGTTCTGCTTTGTTACTCTGCTGAAAACACACGTTTCATTCACAGTCATTAAACACAATATTTAACAGCTAGAAATTGCTCTCGGTGAGCGCGGTCTCTATGAAATGATCTGTGCTTCTAGAAACTTATTGGACAAAAGATGTCTTTAAATCAGCATGAGCTGCTGGATCTGATGTTTGTGCTCTGATTGTGTGATTTCATCCGCTCTCTCTCAGCCAGAAGAGGAGTGTGTTGAAGTGAAGGTAGATGTGCGTGTGACGCTCTGTGTGCTCGTGGCTTTGTGTCTCTGTTTTCACTAGAATTGACTGTGAAATCGATTTGGTGATGATGTCTTTATTCAAACTCTGGATCAAAGCCCTCCGCTGTCAGTCACTCGCGCACAATCTGCCTCTGGCTGCTCGGAGCCAAGAAAAACATCTGATACACAACAAACAGCATTTTAGATTCGTTTTAACATGTTTTTAAGAACGACGATTTCACAGAGCTGCTCAATGCCTACTAACACGTATTATACGCATATTAATGTGTGTGTGTGTGTGTGTGTGCATTTGTGTGGTTGCTCTTACAAATTAGATTACCAAATGCAATTGTGTTTTTATTAATTAAGCTATTTCATATAATTATTCAATTGTATTTTTAAAGTAAAAAAATAAATGCATGTATTTTGATGGAAATTAAAATATTTCACATAATTATTAAATTATATTTTTTAAAGATGAAAAATAAATGCATGTATTTTTGTTAGAAATTAAAATTTCACATAATTATTAAAATATATTTTTTAAAGATGAAAAATAATGCATGTATTTTTTTTGCAATTAAAATATTTCACATAATTAATAAATTGTATTTTTAAAGATGAAAAAATATGCATGCGTTTTTTATTAATTAATATTTTATATCATTATTAAAACAAATGCATGTATTTTTGTAGTTTTTATTACCAATTAAATAATTTTATATAATTTAAACTTACATTATATTTTTAATTAAAACATATGAAGAACAAATGCACGTATTATTTTTGTGGTTTTAATTAATGAATCAATGCACATGATGCACTATTTGAAATATGTCATTTGTTTCTGTGTCTAGGCTCCGAGCAGCGCTGCAGAGTCCAAACCCAGCGCTGGTGCGGTGCATGCATCGGTGCGTGTGAACGCAGATCCAGAGAGAGCCAAACAGCTGACGGCTTTAGTGGCAGAACAAGTACGAACACACACACACCTACATGTCAAATAAATAAACTGAAATTACTCTTTATGCATTCATTTTTTGGCTCTTTAATATAATATAATGTACCAGTGGACCGTTTGAATGTCCGTACGCTGCCCTTTTTTGGACAATTTTTTTTTTTTTAAATGTATATATATTACAGTATATATATTTATTACACATCACACATACATATTACAGATTATTACAAACTAAAAATAAATGTAGAAATTTAATATATATTTTTACTTTCTAATATAAGTGTCTGTTTTTTTTTAACCCAAGAGAGCAAAGAACACGCATTGACATTAACATAAAAAAAAAATCTAATTTTATTTTATAAAAAAAAAAAAAAAAAAATCTAATTTTATTTTATTAAAATAAACAAAAAAAATCTAATTTTATTTTATTAAAATCAATTTGTTCAATTTGTGTGTGTGTGTGTGTGTGTGTGTTTCAGGGCAATAAAGTACGAGGCCTAAAAGCTCAGAAAGCCGACAAATCTGTAATTGACGATGAAGTCGATAAATTACTGCAACTGAAAAAACAACTTTCTCTTGCGGAGGGCAAGAACCCGGAGCCAGCCGCTCAGAAAGGAAAGAAGAAATAAAAAGGTGAACGTGAGAGGAAGAAAATCCATCATACAGGAATATTTTCAGGGCTTTCTGCACTATTTATCCACTCCTATAAAAATACAACCTATCCTTTTTAAAATGCAACGAAGTCTATTAAATGCTCTTTTTAAAATGCAATAAAATCAATGTGTTTCTCACTGTCTCTTGTTGCTCTGAAACAAACATATTTTATTCACACAATCAATAAACACAAGGACAAAAGACAGAAGACTCAGTTCATTTTTAAGATTTTAATAACAAAATGAAATGTAATACAATTCCGTATTCAGTAAGGCTAAATAAAATTCAGATAAAAATGTTTCTACTCTAATACAGTGCATGCATGTTTATTGTAAGATAAGGAAACTACAATATAAGGTATATCATGATGATTATGGGATACACGTATAGAAAAATAGAAATGATCAGAAACTGAGAGTATGTTATAAACTGCTAGCTCTAAAAATCCTGGAAAAGTTTCAAGAGAAGAAGTGAGAGCAAAATCGCTACGAACATCCATTCATAGTTTCATCTGAACACACACACACACACACACACACTCTTAGAGGCCTCGGGTTGATGGTGCGAAACGCTGACAATCGTTCACTATAACAGTCCTGAGCTACTAATCTCTGTCAACTAGGAGTGAATTTACACGGTTAAAGCCCTTCATTAACACACGACATGAATGAAAACTGGCTGCTTACAATGAAATGCACCTACAATCACCGTCACTGATACAATCAGATCTCTTCTGCTCTCTTTATTATCGCAGTTCTGCCTTTTCTCTCGTCGTCTCTGCTACATTCCCTCAAGACTTCCTCGGCACTGATGAACAATCAGCTTTCAATTACACAGAAAGTTGATTAAGCTTTGGGTAGTTTAATAAACGTTTACAGCACTTTTATCGCAGCTTTACATGTAGCATTACAATTTTTGCATTGTGATTTATTTTTATTTTAATGAGAATTAATCACATGCCGCATTTTGATTAATGCAATGCAAAATATATCTTATTCAGTAATTTGTTCATTTAAAAAACGCACAGTAGTACTTGTTTTACAGTCTTTAATTTTTGCCGGTTTAAATGTTTAAAACATTACATTTAAAGTAATTTAATTTTCTGCAAAAAAGCTTTTGTAAAATTAGACTTCATTTTCTCGTTTATTATTTGCTTTTAATATTTGTATTGCTGTAATGCAACTTATTCTTTTCGCAATGGCATACATTAAATTGTAACATTTATAAATCGTAGAGGTCCTTGCATTTCATTTATGCTGTTTTAAACGTTTTTATTTTAAATTGTATTATTCATTTTTCTGCAAAACCATTCAGATTTTTCCTTAAATTAGGCTTTTTCTTTATAATTTTTTTTTTTTTTTATCATTTGTTAAATTGTAACATTAGTACATCACCATAATATTTGCTTTTAAAAGAAATGCATTAGTCACTTAAGATTTTTCTCAAATTAGGCTTTATTTTCTTCATGAAAAATCGAATTTCTTATTTGCTTTTGATACTTTTTTTAGCATAATGCAAATGGTATATGTAATGTAATTTGTTCAATTGTAATATTTATACATTGAAGTATTTGCCTTTAATTTATTGCATTAGTCATTTTAATTTACCGCAAAAAGTTTTTGAATCTTAATTAAAATTGTGTTTCTTTTTCTTTATGAAAAATATTTCGATTTATACATTGCTCATCCTTCAAATTTATTTGTAATATCATGTGTTAAATTGTAACATGCATTGTAGCATTTACCTTTAAATGATGTTCACTAAAATGTATCAAACTGATTTAAATGTATCAAGCCGATTTAAATGCATCAAACTGATTTAAATGTATCAAGCCGATTTAAAATGTATCACGTTGGTTTAAATGAACTTAGATACTCAAAAACAAATAATTTATTTTCTTAAAGAAAAAAAACATTTCTTCTTTGCTCTGTATTCGGGCTGAGTTCATTCTGTGTTTGCGTTGGGCTCCACATTCTTTCTTTTCTACGGCTTAATCTGACTTTCTCATTCTCTCTCGGCGGGAGTCGTTCAGTGAACCTCCTCTCTCCCCCCGTCCCACGTGTCTTTTATCTCCCTCTAAATGTGCATTTCACGGTCACCGCGAGATGATTTCCACCAATTGTTTGTTTCTCTTTGGCCCCTGGGCTCCTCCTTCTGCTCCTTCACCTCCTGGTGTTGACGAGTCTCTCGATGAGCGCCCGGCGCGTCCGCTGCACCTCCTCTCCCAGACGCTCGATCTCGGCTTTGAGCCGCTCGTTCTGATCCGTCAGCTCCTGCACCTTCCTCTCGTTCTCCTGCTCACGCTCCCGTCGGCTCTTCTTCCCGGGGGACGGGGAGCACAGCGCGCCTCCTCCTTTGTCGCCGGCCCGCTTTCTCTTTCCCGGACGTGTTGGAGGGGACGGAGGAGGGGAGCAGTTGAGGGAGGATGAGGAGGACTCCGAGGAGCAGGACGATGTGTCCGGGACTGTCGGAAGCTCTTCCTCGCTCGCGGATGGCGACGGAGGCGCGTGATGCGAACCTTGGTACCCGCCGCTCACCATCGTCTCCGCCGACCCGACGCCGCCCTCGCTGAGGAGCTCGAAGAACTCTGGCGGAAGCAGGTCTCCTCCGGACGAGGTGTGCTCCGACTCGCCTCCTCTCCGGTCATCTTTTCGCGGTGGCGAGTGGACGACAGGTGGCTCATCGGTGACCCGTTGCACCCCGTCGCCCCAAACCTGCCCCTCCGTCAACCAGGTGAGCGAGCAGCTCTCCAACACATCCAGAAACTCGGGCTCCTTCTGCATAACAAGAGAAACCGTTAGAACTGTGAAGTCTGCGGGACGCGACCGTTGAGCGCCGTTTGACGTTACTGACCTCGGAGCAAGGCGGGGCTCTGGTGACTTTAGCCCCGCCCGCGTCGGAGCCCAGTATATCCTGTAGGTCTTCATACCACGCCTCCAACTCTGCACCACACAGCGGCCCCACGCCTGGGGGGTACAGCCACTCCGCAGTCATCGCACCAATCAGTCGCTATCCACAGACACAACACGCTATGCTCCCACACCTAGCACACCAGACCTGACCGGAAAAAAAACGGAGAAACTGTCTAAAAGAAGTGGAGAACCAGCTCTATATGCTGTACAGCGTGCACGTCTAGTGGGAGCTCCGGTGCGTCAGCGGAGTAAAGCTTCACCTGCGCCGGCAGGTTAGGGAATAGCTGATTTATCTGGGTGACCCGCTATTATACGCGACATTAAGATCGACTGCTCAGCCACCCGGTGCAACAAGGACACATAGTGGCCAAACAGCGTTACTACACAACAAACAACAAACCCAGAGCTTCAAAAGAGTGCATGCACGAATTGAGAAAGTTTATTATTATTATATTTTTTGCTCCGTTTAGTGCTGTTTGTTGTTTTCTATTTAAATCATTAAATTTAGTTATTAAATAATTATTTGAACATGCATATAAGCTATAGAAATGCTCACCTCAAATCAGTCTCTTGACAATCAAGTTTGAATGTGAGTTGATGGCGGTATATTGTCCCAATGATTCTAGAGGAATAAAACACGGAACAGCTCAAGCCACATGTCATGGTTGCAAAACTATTGCAAAACTATTAAAAAATAAAATATATAAAAAAAACATTCTCATTGCAAAACATTTCAGATGAGAAACACAAGCAAGCTGCAAAGAACAATGGAAAAACATAACATACTTTTGGGGTCTTGATCAGATATTGATTCAAATTAACTATAGCGATTAATCTTTAATCTAAAATTAGGTCAGTGTTTTTTATGTAAACAAAGGCGCATTGTGTGCTCGGTGGCGCCCCCTGCGTGAGTCAAAACAACCCAGTGACCAAGGCGTTTCAGCTCAGCTGAAAAAAAAAAAAACACTGCAGAACTCATTTCTGAGTTATAAACATGATCAGCGAACGACATCCGGGTGAAAATGAAAACAGCCCTAACACAAATACCTGAGGCACGCCTGTTTTATTTATTTTTTTAAACAAAAATCTTAATGCGGAGTGAAGCGACATAACTAAAACTTATTGTTTTTCTATTAATAATCTGTTAATAATCGTTTAAGGATGTTTATCTGTTGTCTGGTTTACTCCAACAGCGACTACATCATAAATCGGTTATTTTAAAACCGACTTAAAATAAAACGCTAAGTGACTTCTTGTGTAATTTAAACGAATTTTCTTCTAATTGCTCCCGTCTGGAGCGGCGCTTCACGACACTGACAGCGAGCCAATGACGTCATGGAATCAAAGTACAGGAGTGAGGAAACAAAGGGCGAGCACTCCTCAGCGAAATAGCGCTTTTAAAGCACTTCGGCGATGTTAAAAAACAACGGGTCGTCCATTCCGACCGCTTCCGTTTGGCTTCTTGAAGTGTACAAAGTTGCGTTCCGCTGACGATCAAAGAGTTGCTGGCGAGCGATGTAACAAAAACCGTTACAAATCAAGCGTGCGCTACAAAGTTTCCGCGACCGGGAGGAAGTGACAGCTGTCAACGCCAAGTGTTCTAACGTAAACATGATACAACAGCGAAAAAAAGCGCAACAGTGTTGCGTTAAATAAATAAAACGGACGTTAAAATGGAAAAACTCTCCAATGAAATTTGAGTTGAGCAACTGTATTCCAAAAACAGCCCGGGATAGTCGCCAAAAAACACGCATTCCCAAAAGCTTGACAAAGTATATCAGAACACGATGAAGAGCAATAGAGATGACACTCACCCTTTTCTTTTTATTATTTCTTTTCCTCGGCTGTTTCGGATTCAGGGTCTGTGCGTGTTTTTGTAGAGATTGGTGATCGCTCATGTTAACCATTGTTCAGTTGAAGTCACCGAGTGTGGATTTCGGAAACTCCCGGGGACATTTATAGAGTGACTCCAACCGAACTCTGGGGGAAGGATCTCAAGGTGCAACCTAACCCAGATTAGGAGAAACTGACAGGAGATGGTCGGTAGCTTGGACCAATCACGCGAGGCGGTCGGAATTCTTCTGCTTAGAGACATCCAATCAGCAGCCGCGCTGGGCGGGACTTGATGACTTTGCTGGTTGTTCTCGCTCCGCGCGAGTTTGTGTGAGCAGGAAGATGTGATGCAGTCATAAGACGGCCAGGACGAATTTGGGGCGTGAGGGAGTCACATGAAAGGAATGATGCAATCGTTGGCAACCGGTTTCTAGTTGGAGATAAGACTAGCAGAGCCCGAGCATGTTTTATTAAACAACCTTTCGTTAAAAAAAAAAAAAAGTGGCGAGCTGCCTTATAAGGATGTAGGAAAAATGTTTCCATTTTTGCTTGCGTTCGCATATGCGCTTATAAAAATAGGGAACGTTAATATCCGCGGTCGTCTTGTGATGCATGTGTCCGCTCTTTTTTTCATCTTTAATAACCCCTCTCTAGTGACCCAAGTTGATTTAGTCTTGTTTCCAAATGCATCCAGTTGAGCACTTATGGAATGATGATATTCCATAGGAGTTTAAAGAATCCCACTTCAGCCATTTCACTCCAGTCAACACACACGATCCATATTAACAATTAAACAACTCGAGTGATTATGCTATAGCACTTTACCTATTTATGATCACCTAACGAGCCCATAAAGTGAGGAAGAAGTCGGGAAGGTCAGAATATAGTTCTCAGATTAGTCTGGAAGAATTTTTCAGAATAAGATTAAGTTTCACGAAGCGTCCATATAGTATTTTTTCCAAGTTGGATCCTATTGTCCATATACATTGCACTTAAAGTGTGAAGGTTAAAAGACATTATTGTAATTTTCAGAATGCTGTGATCTGGTTATCCAAATTTATAGACATGAGTGTAATGACAACGTTTTAATTGCTTTTAAATTATATGCTTTATTACGGTGACATGAAAAATATCCATGGTTTAATCAGAACCAATGTAACCACCCTATAGACATATTTTCCCAACATGGATCCTATAGCCTAGATAGGGCACTCAAAAGTGTGCATGTTTCAAACATTATTCCAGTTTTCAGAATGCTGTCATTTGGTTATCCAACGTAATTACTAAAAAAAAAAAAAAGTAGCATGGTTTTAATGGCTTTAGAATATGTTTTGATTTGTGTTTGTGAACCGCCCTAAATATTTTCCCAACATGAGTCTTGAAGCCTAGACAAGGGCACTTAAAAATGTGGATGTTTTAAAGCATTATTACAGTTTTCAGAATGCTGTCATTTGGTTATCCAATGTAAAAATAATATAGCATGGTTTTAATGGCTTTATAGGTTTTAATCTTTGTCCATGAACTGCCCTAAATGTACATAGTATTTTGTTTATCCAAAGTAATAACTTGAAAAATAAGATGTAGCACTGTTTTAATGGCTTCAGGTGTTGATCTCTGTCTGGGAACCACCCTTAATATTTTTCCCCAACATGGTTCTAGATAGATAAGTGTGCATGTTTCAAAACATCACGTGACCTGTAACTCCTTCAGGTTTACTCTGAACTCCACACTAAAGACAGTATTTTCCCACCATGGGTGTAATCCTATAACCTAGAAAAGACTGTTGTTGTGGCTTTGTTGATCTCACCATTGGTCTTGTATGATCATTAGGAATAAATGATAGGAGTAAGGTGTTTAATTATCAGGTCCAATTGTTTAATTGCTTTAGATGATGTATTTTATTAAGATTTGGTGACCTGTAACTCTCATCAGTCAGCTGATGTCACCATGCTCTCATCTCATTAGTATTCTGAAACTCTTCCAAACACAAGAGTTAAGTAGTTAAACTTGCATGGTGCAAAGCGTGCAATGTATTGCCTAGCAACAGCGCAAGTGGGATGCGCGTGAGGTTAGCGAATAGAAAGCCCAAATACTGTTTCCAGGAGCAGGGCGCCGCTCGCGCGGAGACGCGCTAACACGTCACGATCGGTCGGCTGTTGCTGTGTAGTCTCCCCGCTGCCTAATGGTTATCACCTCTGAGCGAGTAATTCTATTGGCAGGTTATGCTTTTATTCCCCAAAGTTGTGTTTACTCGACATTCCTTTGAAGTTCGAACAGGTTTAACTCTTAATAACTCCCAAACTTTGTCGAGTTCACCTGCTTTAAACACAGTGGGAGGTTGATCTGATTTTTATTTCTGTACAGTGCCAGCGAATCACATTTCTGCTCCCAGATCTGAAGATACGTTTTACAAAAGCATAGAAACATCTCCTCGGAATATGATTTCCTACATCTTTCCTCCACACTAAGTAGGTTTTATCTGCAATTATACGGGCGAACCATTTTTTTGTTTTCTCAGCTAACTGACACAATAAGGCCAATAAAGACGCGCGCGCGTGTGTGTGTGTGCGTGCGTGTGTGCGTGTGCGTGTGTGTGTGTGTGGAATCATCAAGACTAACGGAAAGATCTTTCTCTCAGGATATTCTCGCCTCCCGCTCACTTCGATCAAATATTGCGCATTTACAGATTAAATTTAAATTAAGATTTAAATTAATTTGAATGGCATTTTTTTTACTGACTGCACAAACAAAAAAATGCGATTTTGTTTTATATAAATCATGGCCATTGAGAAGAGATTGGTACATATCAATAATTGAGTTTATTGACATATGGCCATTTTCTCAAATTCCCTGACACCTGAAATAAAATGTAAAATCCTCTCTGTAGTGAAGACAATACTTATTTTACAATAATGCAAATATTGCATAATTCTCAAACAATCCCGGGACAAATCTACAGAAGTCTGTCTAGTTATTTTTCTCAGCGAGCAGCTCTCGCGCTCCTCCTAGCGGACATGGAATTTGGACGGAATTCCAGACCCGACTGCGCATGCGCGGACGAAAACGCCATGTTTTTTTTTTTTTTTTTTTTTTGGCACGGGATCCTAAGGAAAAATAGGAACTTGGAAAGGAAGATAAAGTGAAAGCAGCACCACAAAGGCGTTATCAGTCCCTCGCTCGCTTATGTACACTGTAAAGACGCGTAGGAGAGCGCCGAAGCTTTGAATGAAGAGAACGGCATTCACGCGAAATTGGACGACAATGCAAGGGGCGCAATAAAACCGAGCGTTATTGCTCTTTGTTTTTAAGCAGGACGGCTCGGATGGTGCGCGGGGATGAAGACGCGGGGAAGTGGCTAAAATCACACAGCGTTAATAACAGCTCCAGCAACGGCGACATTTGCGACACGAACGCGTCGAGACGCTTGTTCAGTCTTCAGTCTGCGCAGAAGAAGCAGGAAACTTCGTAAACACAGAGGTACGTAGCCTGCGAGCTAAAGGAAGCTAACAGTGCGTCTACGCGACGCGACAAACTAGACCGCTTCCGATGCTATGTTACCAAGACCGATTTATCTCAGCGTTATAACGTGTCTAGTAAGCTTGCGATACGATACAATGTTTATGTATGCGCCAGCTAACGTTAGCCGTTTGTTTATTCTTCAGGACGCGTAATGTTACAGTGTTTCAAAGTAGCAGCGCGATACTCAAGTGAGTAACGATACATTCCTGTTTTCTTTTCGTATTCAAGATCTAGTTTTACCGAAACTTTGCATACTTTTATGCTGGGGGGTTGTTTGTTATTTAGCTCGCTGCTTAAGCCAGAACATTAGCCGCTTCACAAACACCCGCCTTTAAGCCCTATTAAAAACCGTTAAAATTATATAGTTTTAGGCAGTGACATCATCTCGATCACTTAAATTTGAATTTTTGCGTTGGCGCGCTTAGTATTAGTTTCAACTGTCACTGTTCAACTCTACTGTCAACCATATGTCAGAGTTGTAAACTGACAAAAGTATCGTGTGTTTAGACTGGTGTTCTACTCCTACCATGGTATTAAGTGCCAGATCCCATGAATATGGTGATCAAATATAGTCAAAATTCTTATTTTTATGGTTCATTTTACCCATATTTGTATTGAAAATAGTTATAAATCTTTTATATTCTTTACTCCAGTAATTTCAAAGCCACTTGAAATATGTTTTTCTTTATATTTTCAGATTGGTGACTTCTGGAGACTTCCATAGAAGCATCATCCCGGTTTGAGAGAAGAGGATTGCTTGTCAAGACGGATTTGTTCTATGTATTGCTTTGTGCTTCGTTAATGCTGCCTAAATATCCTCCAAAGACTGTATTTCACGATTGGTGCTGACCAAGGCTGCATAAAAATGAAAAGGTACAGCACAAAGTGTCACCCTAAGTTGCAGAATGTCATAACATCGTACATATTGCCAGGTTTTGGAGTGACAAATGAATTCATTAAATGTACAGAATACACATGAAGTTAACCACGGTGCGTTTTGAAATTTCTACCTACATTTTCCCTTGTTTGTTGTCTTTCTTTTAAGCAAAACTGAGATGTACACACTCTACAGATTTAATGTGAATGTAGTTGTAACTACATGATATCATCTGTGCTCTATGAAGGTAAACTATATCCAGAATAGTCACAGATTAAAAGCTCAAGTGGAGTGACAACTGTATTTAGCCTAGGTGCAGTGTGAACACATTTTGCAACTGAAAATAGGTGTGAAGTTTGAGTCAAATCTGATTTGAAACTGATTTAAAATGAAAGCTAGTTAATGAAATCTGGTTTGAATCTAAATATGGATAATCAGATCTGGTTTGAATCTGAATCTGCTTCGTTAAATGTAGTTACAAACTGAAACTGGGTCATCAAATTTGCTTTGAATCAAAATCTGGATAATCCAATGTGGCTAGAAACTGAACCTGGTTCATCAAATCTGTTTTGAATCTTAATCTGGTTCAAAACTGAATCTGGTTCAGCAAAGCTTGTTTGAAGATGAATATGGTTCATCTAATGTAGTTAGAAACTGAAATTGGGTGATCAAATTTGTTTTGATTCAGAATGTTGTCTGAATCTGGATTGAATCTAAATCTGGATAATCAAATCAAATTTTTTATCTGAATCTGGTTTATCAAATCTGGCTAGAAACTGAATCGGTTTCATCAAATCTGGTTTGAATCTCAATCCGATTCATAAAATCAGGCTTGAAACCGAATCAGTTTAATCAAATCTGGTTTGAAACTGAATCTGGTTCATCAGATCAGTTTTGAAACTGAATCTGGTTCATCAAATAAGGTTTGAAACTGAATCTGGTTTATCAAATCTGGTTTGAAGCTGAATTGGAAGTGGTTTGTGTCTTTAGGAGCTGGATGTGTGTGAGCAGAAAATGACGGGGGACAGTGAGAGTGCAGCAGGAGAAAAAGATGGAGATACGTCGCTCATCGCTCAGATCCCGGTTGGCTGGCAAAGGAAGGTGAAAGATGGGGCTGTATCTTACACCAGGTACGTCCACACCTTACTTTGTGTCATTCATAATTGCTGTTCTGATTAAATCTGAACAGTGTTGCTACTAAAAGGTACAAAAGGAACATTTTCAAGTTGCTTCACCCAAGCAAACTTTCCTCACACACATGCGAGTGCATTAAGCATTCACATTCAGTTTTGTCGTCTGTTGCTTTAAATGCTTGTGCTCTTTAAAGTAGATTTAAATTGGATTCTGATTGGCTGTCAATGTTTTTATTGTTCATCAGCTAGTTTTGAAAGTGACTCTTTAGAACTTTAGTGTAACAGTCTGAAAGTAAAAATCCGATTAATTTTTTCCATAGTGGAATTGAATTGTAACAATAACTTTAAACAAATCCTTTAAAAACAGACCTGCTGTGAATGACGTGCGATCTCCATATACGTATTTTAGAATAAATGTAAAATAAATTTTACCTATTGATGTCTGCACGGGAAGAGGTTGGAACTGAAGTCTGTTTCGAACCAAGCAATCAAACCAAGTGTAAATAGAGCTGTCAAACAAATCAGTCTTTGTCTTTTTCTTCTTCTTCAGCCCGAGTGGTACAGTCCTTCGATCTGTGGATGAGGTTAGGGTGTATCTGCGGACAGACGGCACGTGTAAGTGTGGTCTCGAGTGCCCGCTAGTCCCAAATAAGGTGAGATCCTTCTCATTCATGATATTGACTTTATCACGTTCCTGTAGCTCAAGTGCTAGAGCATTGCATTAGCAAGCGCAAGGTTGGGGGTTCGAATCCCAGGGAACACATGCTAGGAAAAAATTGTAAGCTTTTATGCAATGTAAGTCGCTTTGAATAAAAGCGTCTGCTTAATCCAAATGCATAAATTATTAATATTGATTTATTTGTTACACTGGAAATGTTTTGGCAAATGTCATCCAGGTAATTCCATGCATACAAAAAAAGTTTGCTTACTGTGTACTGTATGACTATTGCATATTGTATAGTTTTTGTACAGTTTTAAACACAACTTTATTGCATGCATTTAAAAATAAATGCATTGTCTTTTTAAATTCATGCAGGTCTTTAATTTTGACCCTGCGGCGATGGTCCAAGCTCCTGGTCATCAGTCAGGGAAAATAGAGGAAGACATGACCAAACTCTGTAACCATCGCAGGAAAGTTGATGCCATGGCGGCGTTATGCCAAAGCATGCAGCCCTCCCATCTTTCCTCGCCGGCTCAAGCCACAGGTACTGCATCTTTATACACACGTTATTCCAACACATTATTTTTTATTTAAAAGCACATTTAAAAACAACACGTTGTTCCAAAATATGAAGCAATGAGCTTAACATTTATGAACCCAGAACATTGCTTTAAGTAAATTACAGTATGTGACCACGGTTGTTCTTTTGGAGTAAAGGTTATTCTCTACAGATTGTGACCAAATGTTACTTATTCAAATTATTACATTTGACTACAGTGTGCAGTAACTCATAGTTTGTCTTCAGTTTCCAGTTCTCTGTATTTTCAGTTATTTAACTTGTAAACTAAACTGCAACCACTGTTTCCCCTTAAAAACGTTTCTAGCCAAATCAGAGTATGATATGCAGTGCCTATGAAAGTATTCACCAACCCCTTGGAGTTTTTTCCACGTTTGAAACACAGTGGACTTAAAAATGTGTCATTGATAAAATGTTTCATTGTTGTTCCACTAGTCACAACGTTATAGAAGATTTGCAAAAAGAAAGTCATTGTTAAAAGATATCAGCTAAAGTTTGCCAGAAGGCATTTCTGAGACATTGAAGCCAACTGGAAGAAGCTTCTGTTGTCTGAGATCAAAGTTAAGTTTAGTTTAAAGTCAATTACTCTTGAAACCTAATTTGAAATGGTAACCCTCTTTGATTGAGTTTTAAATTCCTAAAATATACATTTGCATTTATGCAGTTAGGAGATGCTGTCATCTAAAGCAACTTAAAAAAAGAGGAGTGATGTTGGCGCAGTGGATAAGACGGGTTCGAATCCACTGTGAGACACCAATGTGTCCCTGAGCAAGACACTTAACCCCTAGTTGCTCCAGAGGCGTGCGACCTCTGACATATATAGCAATTGTAAGTCGCTTTGGATAAAAGCGTCAGCTAAATGTAAGAGCAACCAAAGCAGTTGATTAAAGAACCAAAAACATTCATAATATGCAATGGCATTTTTATAAGACCGATTAGATTGGGATTTTTTGGAAAAATACTTTTCATAGGCATCGGTCTTTTAAGTTGAGCTTTCTTCAGCAAGGTGAGTTGTATTGTCTGATTGTTTTGTTTAAGGAGGTGTTGTATGCTCCGTGGACAGCAGAGAGCCGAGTGGATCAATGGTGGCTCATAGAGACGGCGCCCACTGCACTTACCCTCAGCCAAGACACAACCAACCCAAATCCAACATTGGCTTTCCTCTGTCCTCTCCCCGTTCTGTACTGCAAAATGGTTCTGTTAGCCTTGCCTCTATTTCTCGGCATCCAGAACAGGGTTCACCTTTAAAGAAATCTCAAACGCCAGTGGGCTCTATGCCTGGTTACGCGAAGCAGCAGTGGAGCCCTCATCCACCGCAAAGGACAATACACAACCCTGCTTCTCCTAACAGTGTAAAACCAGGTGTAAACACGCATCCTCCAGACCCATCCAGTTCTTATTCCTTATCCCCCTCTTCATCCTTAGCCCTGAGTGGTGGAGCAGCTCTGCCACATTCCCAGGGAGCGAGTGCTAAGTCGCCCTCTCCTCTGTCACCCTCACGTACCTTGGACACTTTCTCACCCCACCAATGCTCTCGCCACTCTTCGACGTCCTCGCTCTCAGAACACGGGGCCCAAGGGTCCGTCTTCATTCAGGGAGGCAAATCGTTGCAGTCCACCATACCTTGCTCCTCTCCCAAGCTTCCTCCTGCACCTGCCAGTCCGTGTAGTCGCTTGGAGGGCATCCTGCAGCACTACAAAGACTGTAATACCTCCAACACAAGCTCCGGTGCTAATTCTAGCAACTATCAGACGTCACAAGCCGCATCGTTGGTGCATCCCAATGCAGGCGACAAGAGGAATGGACTGAGTACTGCTCAAGCTCCAGAACTGCTTGGCCTTCCACTAGGACAGATTCTCAACCAACAGAAGGCCCGGCAAAAGGGCCACCTCAATAACTCTTTCCCGGCCAGCAGCCTCCTCTCTGCGGCCGCCAAAGCCCAGCTGGCCAACCAGAAAACTCAGCTCAATGCAGCCGATGCGCTGGCCTCACTCCCTCTTACGGGCTTGGATATGGAACAGCAGTCAAAGGTATTGATTAGCACTTTAAACAGTAGCGTCCACCCCACTTCCGCCAGAGCACAGTCCCTAACAGCCCTGTTGCTTCCGCACTCCCCTTCCCCGGCATCCCCTGCTGTTGTTGAGAAAAATTTGCGGCGCACACGCCAGAGGCGCTCACCCACCGTTTTGAGCATGCTCAAGGACTCGCATTTAGTTCGGAACACAGGAGATCTCACCGGGCCGCCACTGCTGATCTCCCCATGCCTTTTGCCACCTTCTCCTCTCGTACCTCACTTAGACAACCACCGGCTACCTGTCGCTCCTCCAAATGCCTCCAGGTTGCAGGATTCGGAGGAAGACAGGAAGCCAGGAATTGCTAATTCCCTCCCACTTTCCTCCCCATCTCCATCCCAGCCCCTTTCCGCCCTGCTGCAGTTTCTAAGCATGCAAAGTGCGCAAAGCGCAACCCAGCAATCCAGCGGCGCAACTGCCATGCCTGGCAACAGGCACACAAACACATTGCCTTCTTCACCGAGACCAATAACTCCACAGACGCCCCAATGCGACATGCAGTCCACATTACGTTTACTCAACCCCACCCCTCAACCTCAACCCCAAAGTACAGTGCCCATGCCAGAACCTTCTATCCAGCGACCCCCATCCCAACCTTTTCCTTTGATGGGTGACGAGACAACCATGAACCTCAAAACAACCTCCAGCAACGCCATCCTGAACTTGAGCCAGCCCCACACGGGCACAACGCCAGACCTCAACAGTTCAATTCTGAGCATGATGAACCAGATGTCCTCAACATTCTTTCCCCAATTCCTGGAGAAAGGTTGTGGACCCAAAACAACAGAGAGTTGTCCTGACAACAGTACCTACCAAATTAACCAGTCAAACCACAACCAAGCTGTGGAAAGTAAAGGTGAGACTTCTTATCTTTTGTTTCTTGGGGAATTTTTACACTAAATGTGGTTTGGGTGGTCTGTTTTACACTTGTATTTTCTCGGCAGGTCCTGTAGAGGCAATGGATCAGCTGGACTCGGACACAAGATTGCTGGGTGGCTGTGAGCCGGACCACAGCCTCTCTCTGCCCAATGCCTCTTCTTCCGACCTTTCTATTCCCTCAACCGACCCTGCTGTTTCCCTTGCAGAGGCTTTCCCCTTCATGTCTCAAGAACAGCTCCTCCAGCTTCTTTCCACCAATGCGGGTCTGCCTTCCCTGCTGCCCCCTTTCCTTGGCTCCCTGCCTTTAGGGGTTTGGACAGGGAGCCAACCTTCAGCGCCCAGCGGTGCCCAGCAGGGACAGCCAGCCAGTGCCATCCTAAACCAGGGCTCTCCTCTCAATATCCTAAACCAGGGCGAGCTTCCTCTCAACCTCATGAACCTGTTAAATCCGCCAGGATCTGCTGCACCGCTTCCCCCTGTTGCAGGACTAGAAGGTAGTGAAAAAACCCCTGGGCTTCAAGCCCTCCTCATGGCTTCATTGCTGCTCAGCCAGAACCCGGCTGCCATGTTGCCACTACCAGCGCTCAACCTGGAGCTTCCTACACTGCAGCAGGTCTTTGCGGACGGAGTGTCCCTGGAGAAGACCGCTCTGCTGGACTCGGTCCTGA
The DNA here is from genome assembly GCF_023724105.1 of Carassius gibelio. Taxonomy (NCBI): domain Eukaryota; kingdom Metazoa; phylum Chordata; class Actinopteri; order Cypriniformes; family Cyprinidae; genus Carassius; species Carassius gibelio. The sequence continues at coordinate 30,920,042 of NC_068376.1, read as the reverse complement.
TGGGGCCGGGGCTCCTGGAGGCTCTTCAAACTCTAGCTCCCAGCGCAGACGGCCAGTCACTACTTTTTTCCACCTCCCTCACTCCACCCCCTCCCACCTTCCTGTCCCTCAACCCCGCTCTGCTGGCCGCAGCTCTCGCCCAGACCGAACCCCTACCCAGCCACGCACTATCCCCCCCGCCTAATTCTCAGGTACACGCACAGGTACTTCGCTACATGTGCCCATACCGTCTGCATGCTTCCAACTGATGCTTCTGTTTACAATGACAGGGGTTCCCAACCAGGTGTTCTGCCCCTAGTGGTAATCGTGGAAGTGCATGGGTTTAATTTGATAAAAACTAGAAAAATAATTGACAGGGTTGGGGTTTACCTTAAAATCAAAAGGATTGGACATTATATTATTTTAATTGTAGCATTATCTTCATGACAGTATTGCGCATTTAAACTCCCAATCTCTTGTAGATTGTAAATATAATTGTAATTAAATATTAAAAAAAATTTTTTTTGCACTTTTGAAAATGTGGTTAATTGTCATGAAATTGAGACACTGCAAAAAAAATGCTAAAGGTATAGTTCACCCAAAATTCTAAATAGTCATCATTAACCCTTATGTTGTTACAAACTCATAAAAAAAAATGTCAGGAGTTAAATATCAGGGAATTCACCTGATAAAGGTTGGGAGTCCTTGTTTTACGAGTTGTACCTTTTGTTTTGAGATCCGAGTGCATGCATCTAGTGCAATACATATATGAATCTGTGTGGCTGTAGGGGACTCTGTCCAGCCCAGCTCTAGTTTCTACCTCGGTGTCCAGCACGGGACAGGAAGTGTGTGACCCCCTGGCCGAACAGGACAAGAACAACACCCAGACACATCATTTCCTGCCGCCTCTGCTCGCCCCTGGGGTTCTTGGTAAGTGGATCAATAAAAAAAAAAATGTGGTAACACTTTACTTAAAGCCTTTATGTATAATGTATTATAAAATTAATTTGAATGCATTAATTATGCCTTGCAATGCACCTTATAATGCATTGTGCAATCTCCTGAATAATTGTAAATACAGTTATTACAAATCTTATCAATTCATTGTTACATTATACCTTTCAAATAACAGTTAAACAAGCACTAGTAGTTTCCTTCTAGTTCGATTCTCTGCTGTTCTGTTCATCTCCACAACACTTAAAAAAAATGTTGTGCATAATTTGGGTAGGGCTAGGCGATATGGCCCAACAAAATCAAGATTTTCTTCTTTCATATCAGTCGATATTGATTTTTATTTTGCTTAGAAAAATTTATATTTTTTAGCTATTCAGCTTGAAAATGTAACTAGGAGAAGATCCAAGTAACTTTTTTTTTTTATTAACCCTCTATAAAGAAATTTATATTTCGAGTGCAACACATGATGTAAATGTTAAACATAACTTGTTAAATATCTTTGCAGAAATTATCTAAACTACATCTTAGACGAATGTCTCACTTGTACAGTGTCTCATGCATGAAACCGCTTTCTAACACAGCGCCCAAGTAAAAAAAAAAAGCAAACTCCCAATTTTTTATTCCACTGTCTGCGTTGCATCTTTATCAACACAAAAGTAGATACTGTGTGCCAAGGACATGCGTCGACATGCAATTTGATCATTCTTTTCTCTTTACTGTTGCCATTTTGTCAAAGAGTCTAATTCTAACGTTTGGTGAATTAAAAGTCATGATTCCCTGATTTATAAAAATACAATCGTGGCAAAACATTGAATTCGAATTAATTGGAAAAATCGTAAAAATCGCCCAGCCCTGCTACTAATGTTGTTCTTGTAATTTGGTTCTTAATGAATAAGCATCAGTAAGAGCTGCTGCTGCTGATGGTGTTTCTCTCGGATGGTGCTCAGGTGAGCTCGCAGCTCTGGGGAACATCAACGGTCTTCAGGGTTTATTGGGAGCCGGAGCGCTGCTGCTGCCTCAGGGCCAGTCTCTGAGCGTCCCGCTCACACCGAACCAGACAGGGCTCAACCCGCTCACCTGCCTGCAGGTAAACTCACACACCGCCAGCAGACATCACTCTACACACCTGAGAGATCAGTGCTTCACAAGCCACGAGTTCAGAGAGGTTCATCATGCCACGATCTGCAGCACCTTTCACAGACTCCAAGACCGTTACTGTCAGATCCAGAATCTGTTAGTTACCCTGTACATTCTTCACTTTTTATGTCTTTAGAAGAAGTCTCTTCTGCTCACTGAGGCTGCATTTATTTGTTCAAAAATACAGTAAAAGTTATTAAATATCATTGCAATGTAAAACAGTTGTTTTCTGTGTGAATCTCTGTTAAACTGTAATTTATTTCTGTGTATTTTCAGCATCATTCCTCCAGTCTTCAGTGTCACATGATCTTCAGAAATCAGAATAATATACTGATTTATTATCAATGTTGTGCTGCTGTTTTTGGAATTTGTGATGCCTTTTTCAGGATTCTTTGATGACTACAAAGTAAAAAAAAACATGAGCATTTATTTAAAAATAGAAATCTTTTCTAAACATATACACTAGAGTTCAAAAGTTTGGGGCCAGTATATTTTCATTATTATTTTAAAGAAATGTAAACGTATTCAGCAAGGATGTGTTACTTTTTTAAGAGTTGATAGCAAAGATTTATATTGTTAGAATTTTTTTAATATATTTTGGATAAATGCTGTTCTTTTGAACTTTAGTATTCATCAAGGAATCCAAAAAGCATATTTAGCATAGTAAATCAGTATATTTTCATGATTTCTGAAGATCATGTGACACTGAAGACTGGAGGAATATAAAATACAGCAGAGCATCACAGAAATTGTATTTTAAGGATATTAAAATAGAAACCATCATCTTATATTGCAATAACATTTTGCAAGATAACTGATTTTTTTCTTCTGTATTTTTGATAAAAAATGCACTCTTGAATGAGAAGAGATCGTAAAAAAAAAAAAAAAAAAAACATTTAAGTCTCACTGATTTTTTAATATATATATATATATATACAGTATTGTTCAAAATAATAGCAGTACAATGTGACTAACCAGAATAATCAAGGTTTTTCGTATATTTTTTTATTGCTACGTGGCAAACAAGTTACCAGTAGGTTCAGTAGATTGTCAGAAAACAAACAAGACCCAGCATTCATGATATGCACGCTCTTAAGGCTGTGCAATTGGGCAATTAGTTGAATTAGTTGAAAGGGGTGTGTTCAAAAAAATAGCAGTGTGGCATTCAATCACTGAGGTCATCAATTTTGTGAAGAAACAGGTGTGAATCAGGTGGCCCCTATTTAAGGATGAAGCCAACACTTGTTGAACATGCATTTGAAAGCTGAGGAAAATGGGTCGTTCAAGACATTGTTCAGAAGAACAGCGTACTTTGATTAAAAAGTTGATTAGAGAGGGGAAAACCTATAAAGAGGTGCAAAAAAATGATAGGCTGTTCAGCTAAAATGATCTCCAATGCCTTAAAATGGAGAGCAAAACCAGAGAGACGTGGAAGAAAACGGAAGACAACCATCAAAATGGATAGAAGAATAACCAGAATGGCAAAGGCTCAGCCAATGATCACCTCCAGGATGATCAAAGACAGTCTGGAGTTACCTGTAAGTACTGTGACAGTTAGAAGACGTCTGTGTGAAGCTAATCTATTTTCAAGAATCCCCCGCAAAGTCCCTCTGTTAAAAAAAAGGCATGTGCAGAAGAGGTTACAATTTGCCAAAGAACACATCAACTGGCCTAAAGAGAAATGGAGGAACATTTTGTGGACTGATGAGAGTAAAATTGTTCTTTTTGGGTCCAAGGGCCACAGGCAGTTTGTGAGACGACCCCCAAACTCTGAATTCAAGCCACAGTACACAGTGAAGACAGTGAAGCATGGAGGTGCAAGCATCATGATATGGGCATGTTTCTCCTACTATGGTGTTGGGCCTATTTATCGCATACCAGGGATCATGGATCAGTTTGCATATGTTAAAATACTTGAAGAGGTCATGTTGCCCTATGCTGAAGAGGACATGCCCTTGAAATGGTTGTTTCAACAAGACAATGACCCAAAACACACTAGTAAACGGGCAAAGTCTTGGTTCCAAACCAACAAAATTAATGTTATGGAGTGGCCAGCCCAATCTCCAGACCTTAATCCAATTGAGAACTTGTGGGGTGATATCAAAAATGCTGTTTCTGAAGCAAAACCAAGAAATGTGAATGAATTGTGGAATGTTGTTAAAGAATCATGGAGTGGAATAACAGCTGAGAGGTGCCACAAGTTGGTTGACTCCATGCCACACAGATGTCAAGCAGTTTTAAAAAACTGTGGTCATACAACTAAATATTAGTTTAGTGATTCACAGGATTGCTAAATCCCAGAAGAAAAAATGTTTGTACAAAATAGTTTTGAGTTTGTACAGTCAAAGGTAGACACTGCTATTTTTTGAACACCTCCCTTTCAACTAATTCAACTAATTGCCCAATGTCACAGCCTTAAGAGCGTGCATATCATGAATGCTGGGTCTTGTTTGTTTTCTGACAATCTACTGAACCTACTGGTAACTTGTTTGCCACGTAGCAATAAAAAATATACTAAAAACCTTGATTATTCTGGTTAGTCACATTGTACTGCTATTATTTTGAACAATACTGTATATATATATATAATTAAATTTTTTTTTTTTTTTTTTTTTTTTAATGGATCCATTATGGAATCAATATATTTTTTTTACATTTGTTTTAATATTCAAGAAATTCATACGTTGAGCCCCATTTTCTATTTCACTGTAAAATTGTTAAAAATCATGCGAGACATGAATCGGTCAGTGTTAATGTTCTCATTCCCAGCTGACGATGGCGCCGGGGATCATGGGAGAGAAGCCTGAGGCTCTGCATGAGACGTCTCTGTCACAGGAAGTGCTTCCCTCGGCTCCGATGTCCCAGGATTCCCTGCTCGACCCGCTCCAGCAGAGAGAGTCCTCCACGGGCTCCGGTCCGGGACTCTTTGACCCGTACGGCTCCTTCATGGACACTATCTACACGTCCTTCCTGCAGGTGAGCGAGCGAGGCTCTGACTCGACCCCGCTGTCGTACCCCGAGCTCCAGCCGCTCCTCCAGCAGACCAGCGCCCCACCGTCCCTCAGTCCACGCCGCGCCTGCTCCCTCCACAACCCGGATCTGTCCCGCCTCGGCATGGACACAGCTCAGTCCCATTCCCAGTCCCCGGCCCGCGGGACGCCCAAACCCAGCGAGGACCCGTCCACACCGCCGCCCTGCAAACCAGCAGCAGACGACGCTCTGGAGGAGGCCAAGACCGACGGCTCGACTGAAGTGTGCCTCTACAGCAACGGGATCGGCTCCGGAGCGCAGGGACGAGGACATGATGAAGACGAGGAGGAGGAGGGACGGAGACCACAGGGATATTTGAGTCCGGGCGAGAGCTTCAGAGACGCTGCTGAGGACATCAGAGACGCTGAGCAAGTCAGAGTGAGTGATTTTTATATACTATCAGAGTATTTATTCTTAATTTGAATTGGCTTTTATTTTTATTTTTAGATTTCAATTTATTTTTCTGTTTAGCTGTACATTGCTTTTTTATTTTCATTATTTTAGTAATTTTGCAATTAGTTTATATCATTTTTATGTATTTTTAATATTTATATTTAGCTTTATTTTTTTCAGTTGAATTTTTGTGATTTATGTTGTGTACTTGTCATTTTTATTTTTTTTATATTTCTATTTAGCCCTGAATTATTAAGTTTTAAGTTTGTAATTTTTATGATTAATAAGATTATTAAGATGGATTAATAAGGTCATGTGGTGACAATAACAGCTTAATTTACATTTTATTATTTTTCTAAAAATATATATATATATATATATTTATATTTGGTTAATTTTAACATTTTGGTAAGTTTCTTAGCTTTTCCTATTTTTATTATTATTTTTTTTAATATTTGTATTTAGGCGTAAGCTGCTTTTTTCCCCCCAGTCTATTATTTTGTAATTTAGTTGTGCCTCTGTCATTTTTATTCATTTTTTATTTTCCTATTCAACTTTACGTTGCTTTATTTTCACTAAGTTTTAATAATATTTTTAGTTTTTTAATTACTTTTCATATTTTAGTTTGTAATTATTTTGTGCTTATCATATTTATATATAATTTTCTATTTAGCTTTAAATTGCTTTTAAGTTTTAATAGTTTTATGTTTCAAAACAATATAAGATTATTGTTATTATTATAATTATAATAATGTATACTGTACACTGAACTACTAGTGTTTCTTTCCCTTCTTTCTCTTCTGTCTGAACTCAGACTGCAGATGTGCACACAGGAGCCAGAAGGGGGCGCAAGAGGAAACAGTCGTAAGTGCATCGCTCCAGAACTCAACACGTTCGTTGACGCTTGTGAAGTGTTTTACTCTCCTCTTCTTCTTCTGTCAGACTGCGGAGAGGAGCAACGCTGGAAGACGGCATCGACCGCATCATCGAGGAGCCGACGGTGAGTCAAACGTGTGACTCACACACACACACACACTTCTCTCACACACACCCCGCACACATCTCATACACACGTCAGACACATCCCGCACACTAGTGCTGCAACAACGCGTCGACGTCATCGATTACGTCGACTACAAAAATACGTCGACGTGCGTGAAATGCGTCGACGCGTCACACTGTTTGTTTAGTACGTAATGGCATACTGGGAATGGAGAAAGTTGCATTCTATCACAAAAACAGAGACCACTGTTATCAAAAGTATGGGAATACTTTAAACACAGGACAAATAAAATGGCCCTTTGTTCCCTTTGTAAAACCGCGCACACCTCAGACACACGTCAGACACACCCCGCAAACATCTCATGCACACCACACACACACCTCAGACAAACCCTGTGCAAACCCCGCACACACACCTCAGACATACACCCCGCAAACACACACCACACACACACCTCATACACACCACGCAAACACACCTCATACACACCCCGCAAACACACACCACACACACACCTCATACACACCACGCAAACACACCTCATACACACCACGCAAACACACCTCATACACACCACGCAAACACACCTCATACACACCACGCAAACACACCTCATACACACCACGCAAACACACCTCATACACACCACACACACACCTCATACACACCACACACACACCTCATACACACCACGCAAACACACCTCATACACACCACGCAAACACACCTCATACACACCACACACACACACCTCAGACACACCACGCAAACACACCTCAGACACACCACGCAAACACACCTCAGACACACCACGCAAACACACCTCATACACACCACGCAAACACACCTCAGACACACCACGCAAACACACCTCATACACACCACACACACACCTCATACACACCACGCAAACACACCTCATACACACCACACACACACCTCATACACACCACGCAAACACACCTCATACACACCACGCAAACACACCTCATACACACCACGCAAACACACCTCATACACACCACGCAAACACACCTCATACACACCACGCAAACACACCTCATACACACCACACACACACCTCATACACACCACACACACACCTCATACACACCACACACACACACCTCAGACACACCACGCAAACACACCTCAGACACACCACGCAAACACACCTCATACACACCACGCAAACACACCTCATACACACCACGCAAACACACCTCATACACACCACGCAAACACACCTCATACACACCACACACACACCTCATACACACCACGCAAACACACCTCATACACACCACACACACACCTCATACACACCACGCAAACACACCTCATACACACCACACACACACCTCATACACACCACGCAAACACACCTCATACACACCACGCAAACACACCTCATACACACCACGCAAACACACCTCATACACACCACGCAAACACACCTCATACACACCTCATACACACCACACACACACCTCATACACACCACGCAAACACACCTCATACACACCACACACACACCTCATACACACCACACACACACCTCATACACACCACGCAAACACACCTCATACACACCACGCAAACACACCTCATACACACCACGCAAACACACCTCATACACACCTCATACACACCACACACACACCTCATACACACCACGCAAACACACCTCATACACACCACACACACACCTCATACACACCACACACACACCTCATACACACCACACACACACCTCATACACACCACGCAAACACACCTCATACACACCACGCAAACACACCTCATACACACCACGCAAACACACCTCATACACACCACGCAAACACACCTCATACACACCACGCAAACACACCTCATACACACCACGCAAACACACCTCATACACACCACACACACACCTCATACACACCACGCAAACACACCTCAGACACACCACGCAAACACACCTCATACACACCACGCAAACACACCTCATACACACCACGCAAACACACCTCATACACACCACGCAAACACACCTCATACACACCACGCAAACACACCTCATACACACCACGCAAACACACCTCATACACACCACGCAAACACACCTCATACACACCACGCAAACACACCTCATACACACCACGCAAACACACCTCATACACACCACACACACACCTCATACACACCACGCAAACACACCTCATACACACCACGCAAACATACCTCATACACACCACGCAAACACACCTCATACACACCACGCAAACACACCTCATACACACCACGCAAGCAAACACACCTCATACACACCACGCAAACATACACACCTCATACACACCACACACACACCTCATACACACCACGCAAACACACCTCATACACACCACGCAAACACACCTCATACACACCACACACACACCTCATACACACCACGCAAACACACCTCATACACACCACGCAAACACACCTCATACACACCACGCAAACACACCTCATACACACCACACACACACCTCATACACACCACACACACACCTCATACACACCACACACACACCTCATACACACCACGCAAACACACCTCATACACACCACGCAAACACACCTCATACACACCACACACACACCTCATACACACCACGCAAACACACCTCATACACACCACGCAAACACACCTCATACACACCACGCAAACACACCTCATACACACCACGCAAACACACCTCATACACACCACGCAAACACACCTCATACACACCACGCAAACACACCTCATACACACCACGCAAACACACCTCATACACACCACGCAAACACACCTCATACACACCACGCAAACACACCTCATACACACCACGCAAACACACCTCATACACACCACGCAAACACACCTCATACACACCACGCAAACACACCTCATACACACCACGCAAACACACCTCATACACACCACGCAAACACACCTCATACACACCACGCAAACACACCTCATACACACCACGCAAACACACCTCATACACACCACGCAAACACACCTCATACACACCTCATACACACCACGCAAACACACCTCATACACACCACACACACACCTCAGACACACCACGCAAACACACCTCATACACACCTCATACACACCAGGCAAACATACCTCATACACACCACGCACACCTCAGACACACCCCGCGCACACCTCATACACACACTTCTCTCACACACACCCCGCGCACACCTCATACACACACTTCTCTCACACACACCCCGCGCACACCTCATACACACACTTCTCTCACACACACCCCGCGCACACCTCATACACACACTTCTCTCACACACACCCCGCGGACACCTCAGACAACCATCGCACACACCTCGCGCACACCTCACACTGAGCCGCAGTAACTCGTGTTTGTGTTGTGATCCAGAAAACGCTGTCCAGACCCGTCAGAGGGAAGAGACGCCGTGTCGTCCGATAAAGCCGGCCGTACTGTCCAGCCAACACCAGCACTGTTTCCACGGCAACACCGTCTGAGCCGCACTCTGAAGAGTCTTTGTGATTCGCTGCTCCACGACTGATGTTACATTGTTACATTTTTAAACAGTTACCAAGCAACCAATGATAACTGTTGAGAAATTGTTGTGTTGGTTCAGGAATAGTTATCGTTTGTTAACTCCGTTACTTCTGCTTCTTGTGTTTAATTAATGAGGTCCAGTGTGATTGACAGCGCCGATGTAAAGGAATCGTTCTGGCCAAGATTACAATGAGCTGTAAATGTTCTCACCTTCAGTTCATCTGAGATCAGGATGAGTTTGTGTCTTCTTCAGGTTTGGAGAAATGCAGCATTGCATCAGTGTCTCATCAATGGATGCTCTGCAGTGAATGGGTGCCGTCAGAATGAGAGTCTGATAAAAACATCACAATAATCCACAGCACTCCAGATGCTGGTTTAGGTGTCCCTTGGACGCTGAATCTGTTCTGTCCTCAGACCAAATGACTCATGTTATCATTTTATTACCCATAATGCACCTCATGAAACTTTTTCAGCCCCAGACTCATTCAGTAGTCCACACTTCTCCAAACACGTCAGACCAATTCTCTCTCTTCACTCCATGTTTTGTCTTTGCAGGGCCGTATATATATTTTTTTTTCTGTGAGTATGTATGTGTGTGTGTGTGTGTGTGTGTGTGTGTGTTACAGGAGTGTGTCTGTAGGTTTTAGGGCCTTTAGTCGTGGATCTGCACAGAGCTCATCAACACAGGCACAAGAATATTACTGAATATTTAAAATAATGATTTAATACTGAGGCTGATTATGCAATTTTACTATTGAAATTATGTATATATGTACAGTTTTAGTATTTTATTTTGTACACCTTTTTTAGGAAAAAATTATCAATTTGTAAAATATTTCTCCTGCAGAGAAACCTTTCCTTTCTCATATTCATGTTTGATTTGTAAAGAAAATACTTTGAGAATTGTGAACAAGTAGCATTTACTTTTTTATTGGGAGTTGATTTTTTTTTTCTTTATTTAACAAATTAAACCATTTTAAATGATGAAAGTTCTCTTCTGATTCTTTTAGTGCTTTTTACACCGTGTTTCAAAGCAGCAGTAATAGTTCATCAGTAAATCAATGTAAGAAATACAACTTTAGATTTTTCTAAAATATTGAAATTGTTTCGCATCAACTAATATTAATAAAAGCTTTAGAAGTAGTTCATAGATCATGTTAAAATAGTTAACTATTAACACTTGAAATCAGTTTTATAAAAAAATAATTTACAAAAATGTAAACTTTTTTTTTACAAAACTTCATTCTAAATATACAAAGCCATAAAAATGAAATCGATTTAAAAATTCTCCAAAAATACAAAAACAAATGTACAAAAATGTTCAATTTACAAAAAAAAAAAATCTGTTAAGGCATAAAAATATAAAACCTGTTGGAAAATCTACAAAAATGTAAAATATAAAACCACAAAAATATAAAATCTATAAAAATTAAAATTAAATTTACAACAAATAAATACAAATATAAAACAATCTACAAAGACAAAAAAATTTAAAATATATTTTAAAAATATATATATATATATAAAATACAAGTCCATAAAAATAGGAAATCTATTAAAAGAAAATCTAATTTAAAAAAAAAAATTACAAAAATGTTTGAAAAATCTACAAAGCTATTAAAAAAAAAAACCTAAAACACAGAAATATACGTCAAATTAACAAAATAAATATATAAAGCCACAAAAATATAAAATGGATAAACAAATCTCAATCTAGTAATTCTTATCCAATAATCATAACTGAAAAACCCACTGAAATGTATTAGTGAAGGAACCTTGGGAAAATTGTGTGGAATGTTGTTAAAATTCAAAAACAACAACACAATGAAACAGATTTCTGGAAGCATTTTATTCCCCAGAGATGCATTTGAAATTCTATATTGGAAAATGATCATAATTTGTGGACTGTCACACATTAATAATACAATAACGGTTACAAGCAATCGCTCGTGAGAGTGAGTTAAAGTACAGACAAGCCTGTATTTACACACACAGCATCTCATCACCTTCAAAACAAAGTCTGTACGTTTTTTGGCTGCTACAGAACTCAGACAGACAGCTTCAGACTTTGTGTTTGAGGGACAGCATCTGAACGCTGAAGCTTTAGGAGCTTCTGTAGTGTGGGAACGTTTGGTCTCTGCAGAAAAACAAAAGTGCGGCATGAGAAACAGCTGGACTCTGATGGTCTCGGGCTTTTATTTGGAGAGTTTCTTCATCCTCTGGTCCAGCGCAGAGAAGTTCTCCTCCACAGACAGCAGGTTCTCCTTCATGGTTTGCTGGACCTGTGAGTGAAGAGCAGCAGGTTAATGTGGTGTTTTACAGTCGCTGGTGTTTCAGTGAGACGAGGACAGACCTGTGTGAGCAGAGTGCTGTTGTCCTTCAGAGAGTTGTTGATCATCTGCTGTGTCGTGTCCAGATGGGTCAGCAGCTGCCCGAACTGCATCGCTGCATGACAACAGAGATACACACACACATAAAAAATAACCACAAACACCTATATTTTGATATTTAGATAATTTATTTTAAGTGAATCTTAAAACTGTACAGAAATGTCCAGTTTAATCCCAATACAAAAACCACAACCACAACTATTTATTATTTTTGTTTTGGGGATAATATAATAGCATCATTATATTAATATTACTACTATAATATTATATATATATATATATATATATATATATATAATTATTATTATTAATATTATTTTGAGAGTTAATACTAATACTACTACTAATGATAATATTAATATAACTATAATAACACCAATAATAATATATATTTTTAATTGATGATAATTAAACAATCATATGATAACCATTATTATAATAAAAAATTGTCCTGGGGAGAATATAAAAAGATTGAATTCAATATAATAATAATAATAATAAATAAATAATACATTTAATTTAATATATAATGTATAATTTAAAATACATAAACAATATTATTAAGATTGTTATTCAAATTTATATCTTATATTATTTTGAGAATCAACAGTAATATATTTATATTATTAATATTATTGCATGTATAACATTTATAACAATAATAAATATTTTGGAAATTAATAGTAATAATAATTAGTAGTATTTTGGATTAAATCTGTATTTTTGCAGCAAGCACATGATGTGATTGTGCTGTGATGTTGATGTGAATATGTTGTAATGTGCTGGTGTTGTGATGGTGATGTAATTGTGCTGTGGAGGTGTGGTGATTGTGATGTGACCGATGTGATGGTGTTGTGTTTGTGATGGTGATGTGATACCCTGCTCGTGCAGCTCTCTGACGGCCAGCAGTCTCTGCACCAGCTGTGGGAGAGACGTGGCCATGGCATCCCACTTCTGCACCACGTCATACAGCTGAGACACCTGCACACAGAGCAGAGCGATCAGAGAGTGTGAGTGAGCGCCAGCGCTCTGCTCAAGTCCTGCGGGACGCACCTTACTCTGGGTCTCAGCGTCCTCGATCGCTGCCTTGTGCTTGGCAATTTCATTCATCTTCCCCAAAACACTCTGCAGAAAACAATAAGAGCTCAGTGCGACTACACTCACAAGAACAGCTCCATTTAAACACAGCACTGAAATAAATACCATTATTAGTATTATTAGGGGGGATTAATAATAATTGTAATAATAATCAAATTAGTATTATTATTGTTATTTGAGTGATTATTTAAATTCAAATAAATGTATTAAACAATTATATAATAGTAATAAAAATCTTTGGCTGCTACATAACTTTTGCAAGAAATAATAATTATTAAACAATTATATAATAAAATTATTATTATTATTATTTGAGGAATTAATCATTAAATTTAATAAAAATAAATGTAGTAATTAAAATATATTTATTAAACAATTATATAATAATAATAACAATAACAGTAAAAATCTTTTGCTGTGACATAACTCCGAATATAGATAATAATACAATAATATAATAATAAAAAGCCATTCATAATTTTAATTAATTTTTTTAGTAATTTAAATTAAATTATTAAACAATTATATAATAATATAAATACATTAAAACATAAAAAAAAAACACCTGCTGATTTTTGTGGGCTAGGTCAGTTTTCTATTAGTTCAGATGCAGAAAATTTCATAAAAGCACATTTTCACAAAAGAAGGGACATGATGAAGTGATGCGGTGTCAGTGTGAACAACACGGATGAGACGCTCGTCTCCTCGCAGCTTTACCTGTAGTCTGGCCTCCACCTGGTCCAGCGTGCCAGCGTCCAGAGCACTGACCCGCGCCTGCAGCAGCTCTATAGTGTCCTGCAGACAGGAAGTGACCTTATATCACATGACCAAACGCATTCACATCACATCAAGCTGGTGGTGCTGATACAGAGATGAGAGAGAGTGTGTGTTTACCATCAGACTTCCTCCCTGAACCCCGGCGCTGAGCGGACCCTACGAGACACACACACACACACACACACAGATCAGTTAATCTATAATTCAATGATTGAGAGCTGAAGAAATCAAGGCTCCTCAGAAGAGGAGACGTTATTCTGACCTCTACTTGATCAAAATCATTTTTAAGACACAAAGAAGAAAGACACGTGAAGCTCCAGTTTTTATTTTTATTTTTATATACACTAATGAAATGTTGTTAAAAATGCATAGATAAGCTTCTTTTAAACATTAAAAATGTAAACCACCAGTAGGTGGCAGCAAGAGACTTTCTCACTGGAAGAGTGAGTCACTGAGTCGTTCATTCAAACGATTCGTTCAGACAACTGATTCACTCAAGTCTTTATGAATGGACTACTGAATCAGTGACTCAAATGATCAATTCAGAAACACAAATGATTCAATAGAAAGCATCAAGCACCAACAAACGTGATTCTCGCACCTGTTTCTCTGAGCCGGATCCCACTGCCGTCTCCAGTTCGGCCAGCCGTCTCTCCAGCTCGGAGACCTACCGTCACACAGAGAACGTCAGAAACAATCACAGGAAGCAAGGATTAAAGTGTTCCCTCAGTTCATAAAGACTCATTCCTGACTGATTCAGCTGTTCGAACGAATCAATCGAATGAATGATTCAGAGATAGAATCGGTGACTTGCTGCCACCTGCTGGTGGATTTAATTAAATCTTTAGGATATAATTTCATTATTTAAATCATTTAATATTTCTGTATTCAAATGTTTATATTTAAAATATATCTCCACATTAATTGATGTATTTAATTGCCACCTCTGTGTTCTTTCATGTCATCTCTAGTACAAATTCATTTCTTAAAACTAATTTCATATGATTATTGGTAACTTATTTGTCTTAAAGGAACACAAAAGTGCATTGTAGGTACATTTGTACAAATATAACGTTTTGAATACAGAACTATTAAATGATTAACTGATAAAAGATGAAACTAAAAGTCACTGATTCTTTCACTGAATCATTCATTCAATTGATTCGTTCGTACAGCTGAATCAGTCGGGGATGAAGTCTTTATGAAGTGATGGAACACTTTAATCCCTGCAGGAAGTGACATCACACTGGGTGGTTCCTACAGGCCGTACTTTAGCCGACTCGGTGAACTTCTCTTGCTCCGGTCGGCTGTGGAGCTCGTACAGAATCACTCCGTCTGGTCCTTTGGGTGCCGTGGTCTTGCCTTCTGCCCCCCCGCCGCTCCTCACGCCCCGGGCCACCTCCAGCTGAGTCAACAACCGCCTGGACACACAGGACCCGCTTCAGTGACCACTTCCTGAACCAATTAAATGCTGGAAAAATGACTAAAACCAGACGACAATGAATATATCAGCATGCAATATTATTTGTATTTTTTTGCGGTTGTTTTAATAGAGAGAAATTATTGCTACTTTCACTGTCATCGTACTATTTTGGTTCATTTGACCAGTTTTGATATTAATTTCTATAATATCTTATAATAAATCAGCTCACTAGTTAATAACCTGCTAACTGTCTAGACTTGAAAGTGCATTTTCCAAACCTACATTTTTATAATTCATGATATTTTGTGACATGATTTTGATGTACCATTTTCACAGTAATGCACTGTCTGAATTTAAAATATGTTTAAAAGGATGAATTCAGAGATTTTATGTTTTTCAACTGATATATCATTTCTGATGATTTCTAAAGTCTGTTAGAGAAAAAGGCAACGAAGAAGACTTTTCGTAACGTTAGGTTTTTGAGGTGCACTCCTGCCGTAAATTAATCTATTACTTTTCCTACATTATTTTTAACAAAAAGCATTGGTAAAATATCTATTTAGGAGTCTTAGACCTTTCCAACATATAAAGTTTGTCATGATTAGATTCTGATTGAACTGTAATATAGTGAAGTAAAGCTCGGTGTCCCACCGTTAAGGTCAAACAAACCAATCCAGAGCAGTGTTCAGGAGGAGTGTAAATGGATCTCACTTGGCGAGCGCTCCGTCGGGGTCGGTGAGGTTGATGTGAGCGTTGGGTCCGAGCACAGAGTCCAGATGAGCTGAAACCAGCTGCTGTTTGAGCTGCGCCGCCTGCTGAGCCAGAGCCACCGGAGTCAGACGCTCCTCCGAGCTGCTCTCTTTAGTCGTGACCTGCAGAAACACAGCGACGCCACACACACACACACACACACACACACAGCAAGCTTCTTCAGTAACACATGCATGTTGGAAAGTCTCTTCTTGTCTGGACTGATATTTGACTACAATTAGCAGCCCAGTGATCCAAACTTAGTAGACTAGTACACTGGGATTTACAATAATGCTCAAAATGTTGAGGTTGGTCACATGGTCTAATGTTTTAAAAAGGCTGCATTTATTCCATGAAAAATAAGTTACATTTTAAAATATTATCACAATTTATAACAACTGTTAATATATGTTTTTATATAATTTATTTCTGTAATGCAAAGCTGGAATTTTTGACATTACAGTACTCTAATAAAATAATTTTGATATTTAAATATATTTTTAAAAAATAATTTTGCTAATAATTTTATGCACCAATATAGTACACTAAGCACTGGACTTTTTGATACCTGCATTTAATTGACCAAAAAGAATTTTTAAATTTTAAAGTATTATTAAAATGTAAAATAGCTGCTTTCTATGTGAATCTCTGTATTTTCAGCATCATTCCTCCAGTCTTCAGTGTCACATGATCTTCAGAAATCAGAATAATATGATGATTTACTGCTCAAGAAACATTTCTGATTATTATCAGTGTTAGAAACATTAATATTTTTGTGGAAAAAGTTATGCATTTTATTTTTCAGGATTCCCAGATGAATAGAAAGTTCAAAAGAGCAGCGTTTATTTGAAATAGAAATCTTTATAAATATCTTTACTGTCACTTTTGATCAATTTAACGCATCTTCGATGATTAAAAAAATAGTCATTGCATAATT
The DNA here is from genome assembly GCF_023724105.1 of Carassius gibelio. Classification (NCBI taxonomy): domain Eukaryota; kingdom Metazoa; phylum Chordata; class Actinopteri; order Cypriniformes; family Cyprinidae; genus Carassius; species Carassius gibelio. Next base: position 30,902,593 of record NC_068376.1, on the reverse strand, counting down.
CTGACCTGAATTTGCTCCACATCCTGGCAGAGCTCGTGGATCTCATTAACCAGTCGCTGATATTTCTGCTGAGGAGTTTCCTTCACGCCACAGCCCTCAGCTAACTGCAGGACCAGAGGAAATGAATCAGAACAGACTCTGAGAGACTCCAGAAAACTGAACAGATCATGAACGAGCGAATCACTCACAAGCTCGAACTCTCCAGACTCATAGCCCACCCTGCGACTCTTACTGATGCGGTCCGAGAAATCTGCACACACACACACAGACAAACATACACAAGAAACATTTTTTTTTATATATTTTACACACACACACAGAGAGACAAACACACACAGAACAATACAGTCAGAAACCAGACCCAATTATAGTTAACTACAACTAAAACCACAAAACATTTTGATCCTTAAATTAAAATTTAGTTTAACTTTAAGTAATCATAACAAATAAAAAAAACAAAATTAAAATAATAAAAATAAAATCAAAGATAAAAATGCTAAATATTAAAGCTATAATAGCATCACACAGATACGTAAACTGTAACACTGATTTGAATTCTTTGATGTTAAAATTAGTAACAAATTCTAAACTAATAATTTATTTATAGATCATTTAGATGCCCAAATGATTTACAACATTAAAGAATAAAAAATAAAACCATTAAAAAACTTGAAATGAATCAAGCTTTTTCTAAAATAAACTAAAAAGTTAAACTAACTTTATTTCAGATAGTTGCCAAATTTATGATTTTGATTTAGTTTAACTAAATGCTAAAATAACTAAGTTAAAAAGTTAAAAATAACTAAAAAATGAAGAAAATGACAAATGTAACTAAACATTTTTTGTATCTCTAATATTTACTCAGTGCTGGTAAAGTAACAGAGAAGGCTGTCCTCACCCAGACCCTTGGTGCTGACGTGTTTGTCTTTGAACTTGTCGTAGGCGGCGTTGGGATTGACCACGATCCGCTCCACGCTGTCACTACACAACTCCTCCTGCGAGACGAGGCACAAACCATCACACCAGAAACACACGTCAACACGCCTGGCTGATTATAATGATTGGCTGAATCAGAGGCAGCTAGGCCCCTCCCACAGAAGGGGCGTGGCTGATTGGAATGATGATTTAAGAGTGACATGCGTGAGCAGTTATTAAATCACTCATCATGCATTTATTCTGTCATACACACATCAATCTGGCAGGAAGAGATTCAAGCTGATGACACAGGTGTTTAATAAGCTCCAGCATCATCGAAGATATGCAGGATTTTTAGTGTACTGTGAATGTTTGCTAAAGTGTTGTTATGATCAGAGCTTAGTGTGTTACAAGTCTCTATTCCCTTCTCTGAAGGTTGAATACACTATGAATCTGTGTGTCTACTGTGCAATCGTTACACTGGAGGAAAACACACACACACACACACACACACACACAGAGACGAGCGTCTGATGAACGCGAGCATACGGTGAGCTCACACAGTGTTCGAAAACTGCTCTGTTTTAATTGGCCGGGCATTTTCAGCAGCGTTTAGATCACTTTCTAATATACAAAATTAAATATACAAAATTAAATACCAATAAAAAATAATTTTGATAGACCCTGACGTGCTAAAATTGACATTTATGGAGCATCTTACCACTGGACAGTATAGAAATATATATATACAGAAGTCAGAACTCAGTTTGTTTGTGTGGTTTTCCTTTTTTTAAGCCAAGCTGAAATAATTTTTCTGTGGTTATTGACATCATGTCACAGACGCTGTATTTAACCCAGAATATTGCTTTAGCTTTCCAAATGTGCAAAATCCTGTTGAAAACTCCCATCTGTCAGATCAGCCAATCACACGCGTGTGAGTTCACAGACGCACATGCACAGCTCACGATCAGACTCTGATTGGTTTAGAGGAGTCACTGGGTGTTAAAGGGGAATCAGAAACTCTTACCAGCTCCTTGGGTCCCCAAAGACAGTTAGAGCACAAGAGAAGGAGAAAAACAGAAGAGAGCAAGGAAGAGAAAGAGAGGGAGAGATATTAATGTAGTTATCATATGACATGCACAACAGGAGCTGGAGGAAGAGGAGAAGAGAGCGCTGTTTATTTCATCAGAGCTGTGCACCGCTGCATCTGATCGTGCTATCAACACAAACCCGCTCGCAGGTCAACGTGACGCAGAGTTTGACCCAAAGCACTGGTCTACAGCACACGGGTCACGTGACCTGGAGCGAGTGTCAAACGTTAGTCGTGCTGTTCTGAGGAGAGAGCAGAGGTTAGTCTACATCACATCACACAGACTTCAGTGCGTCAGGAAGGAGAAGGATGAGATAATCCAGATCAGAGAAACAGCTGGAGTCTCACACACACGGAGAGAACGAGGAAAGAAGGGCTGCACGTGTGTCTTATCAAAATACATATTTTTTTTATATTATGCAGAAAACATAAGTTTTTCAGAGTGAAATTATACTCTTGAGTTTGGGTCTCTTTTGATGTTCATTTGGAAACACAATACACATCGAGCATCCTTCCCATACTTGTGTTGAGAAGAGCTTATATTAGTATTGTAACTTTAGAGATGCACAGTAAAGTTATCATTATATACATGTGTGTGTGTGTGTGTGTGTGTAATAGTAATATCTCTTTTTTTGTTTAATATTTTTATTTAGTACTACTTAGAATAAAAGTAATACTACTAAAAATAATAACAGAAAAAAATATTTTATTTAAATTAGATTTTTTTAATTATATTTAGTATTTTCCGTTTTAATAAGAATTTTTTGTTAAAGGCTCAATAAGTTTGTGATTTTTATCAGTTATTATAATTTTTTTCAATATGTCAATGTTTTTTATTTTATTAATATTTTAGTTAATTAAGTACACCAAGTTAAACTAAATGAGAATGTGAAATGTTGTTTTGGCGACTAGCTGAAATAATGTAGATTTCTTATATTTTATTTAACTTCATTTAATTTTACAAAAATGTTTTCTATGGTTTTAGCTTTAGTTCACTACAACAGGGGGCTAAATTGTTCAAAAAAGCACAACAAATCTCCAATTATTATCAGAAAATAAAAAATAATAATTCCCCTACAGATTGCACACGCAGCCCTAGAAGGAAGTGAAACACACACACATTATTTCTGTCAAATTTATCACCGTGTGTTCCCTAAAACACTTAAACCGCTAAACGTCCCTCCACATCTTTCTCAGGCTGTTAGTGTGAGAACTTACAAACAACTTCAAGTTAATGAATCGCATTTAGAAATAATGAATACAATTATGTTCATGTTATAAACATGAGAAATATTCTACAACCAAATTAAAAGAGTAAACCATTCTTCAAGATTATTCATCTCATACAACCACTGCCACCCTTTATTGGCTCAGACTTTTGTCATAATGTAATACGACACACACACACACACACAGGCAAAACTAGGAAAATAAGTGTTCATAGTTCAACACTCCAATCCTGACCGTCCCGGATTAGAAAACAATGGAAAGGCAGGAAGATTGCATCCCATGCAGGTTCTGTGTTAGAGAAACAAGGACGTCTTACTTGCACAAACTATCATCCAGAGCGGGTCAGACAGTGATGGTGGGTTAGTGAACGAGGAGGGAGAGTATAATTAGCTTTAATGTGAGTCTCTCACACACACACACACACACACGGGTAGACACTCACCGATTCAAACTGCGCCTGATCGTCCTCGGGAAGATCACTCGTCTCATAGACGTCAGGCTCGTTGGAGGCCTGGGAGGAAATGATGTCATTTCAACAATATGATGTCAATCAAATGTGAGAACAAAAACACAACAGACATAAAAGCTGAAGTGTAAATAGATCCATTTATAACTAACTTCTCATCACTATGCAAAAAAAGTGATGCTCTGTCTTGTTTTCCAGTGCAAATGTCTAAATCAAGATGCATTTACTTGAGAAACAAGTACATTTCTTCAAGAAATTAAGTGAGTTTATGATTATAAAAGAACAAATATCTGATAATGGAGTCAGAAAAATCTACTTTATTCAAAGGAGGAAACAAGAATTCATTATTATAGATACCTGCACCTGTTTTAGGCACAAACTCACTTCATTTTGTCATTATTCCAAGAATTTACATCTTAAGTAAACGCATCTTGATTTAAGGATGTTTAGATATTTGCATTTGAAAAAACAAAAACAGTGTAAAAGATTTACATTTTTTATATGAAACATTTAATGTTAGGACTTTATGAATGCAATGTTTTCTTCTCTGGTTTATGACCTTTTATAAGACCCACAGAACTATTGTATAAACACATTATAAACACTGTCGTTCAAAAGTTTGGAATAAGTAAGATTTTGAATGTGTTTTAAAAAAGTATCCTCTATTTATTTTAACAAAAATACAGAAAAAATAGTAATATTGTGAAATATTATTGTCATTTAATAGATTAAAATTTAATTTATTTCTGTGTTCAAAGCTGTATTTTCAGCATCATTCCTCCAGTCTTCAGAGTCACATGATCTTCAGAAATCAGAATAATATGATGATTTGTTATCAATATTTTGATGTTAACCTGTAATGCTTTTTTCAGGATTCTTTGATGAATAAAAAGTTTAAAAGAACAGCATTAATTAAAAAAGAAATATCTTCTAACAATATAAGTCTTTATCACTTTATATCAATTTAACACATCCTTGCTGAATAAAAGCATTAATTTCTATCAAAAAAGAAAAGAAAGAAAATAACGACCCTAAACTTTAGAAAGGTAGTGTATATTGTTACCAAAGATTTCTATTCCGATTAAATGCTTATCTTTTTAACTTTTTATTCATCAAAGAATCCTGAAAAAAAGTCTGATCAAATAAATTAAACATTAGAAAAATAGACCAAAAATCATTGCTAGAATTAAAAAAAAGTTTAGGGGGCACAAATAAATAAACCAGCATTGAAACTCTATATTGTTTGAGGAATAATTAAGTCTAACTCGGTGATGTAAACAAGTCAAATAAACGACTGCAATAAACATGAGATCAAAACACTGACATTATATTATTACACCCATCATCTCACATCTGGCCAACGCCCTTCACAAACATCTATTTCTAACAATCCTGTCTGAGAAATAAAGGAGTGCAACAGTCCCTTTACACAAAATACACGCAACTAAAAGCAGAAAACAGTCATTTGAACAATATTCAGAGGATGTTCTGTGTCTTGTTGACGAGCTTCAGTCACAAACACGAGCGAACAATCCTCCAAAAATCTGAAATAACTCTACATCTCAAATCACTCAATAACTTTAAACACAATTGGCCTTCTTATATTTACTCAGTACACTTAATAAGCCAACATATATATGAATTTATAAATATTAACGGTTGGTTTTGAATCACCTCAGACCGTTAGCCGCGGCTAATGCTAATGCTAAAGTACCGCGCTGTTATTGTTGTTTACGAAAGGAATTAATCACTTACGATGCCCGGCAGGTTCGCATACTTCGGGTCGGCCATTGCAGCACGCTGGGAAACGAGTCTGATGTAATTCTATTAGCGGTGTGCGATTATTTACTGCAGTTTAAAGCAGATATTAAGCGGCTCGATGAAGCGGTTGAACGAACGGGGTCGACAATGACAGCTGTGACGTCACACGCTAACAAAACCTCACGCGATCTCGCGAGCATCTTCTTCTTCTTCTTCTTTAGTTTTTTATGGCGGTTGGCAAACCAACTTAACGGTGCATTACCGCCACCGACTGGGCTGGAGTGTGAATCAGGAGATATTGGATCTTAAAAAAAAAATAAATAAATAAATAAAAAAAATAAAAAAAAATAAAAAAATAAATAATAATAATAATAATAATTAAATCCTACTGGCTAAGTCTGTGTCTCTAAGAAACTTAAAAACAAATTGATGAATGTTACTGGATGCTTTCTCTAATAAACCTTGCATTGTAAAATTATTCTGATTGACACTTCTGAGCGACTGAAAAAGCTGGTTTCTTTCTTGGCTATACTTTGTGCACTGAAATAAAATATGTTCTACAGTTTCTAAATGACTGCAATATTGGCAGTTCCCTGTTGGATGTTTCCCTATTATCTTCAATGAAGAATTGAGCCCAGTGTGTCCTATTCTTAACCGTGTAATTATACTTTCTAGTTGTATCCTTCTGATCCTCAAAGGCATCTCACCCATTTCCACTTGCATAGAAGATACCGGGGATGTTTTAAAAGATCCACTACATATCCTTAGAGCCTGAGCTTGCATGACATCCAAAGCTTTGATGTTAGACTCTGCTGTTGACATATATGCTATACACCCATAATCAAAGACAGACCTCATTAGTGCCCAATATATATTTTTTAAGGACGCCCTACTTGCTCCCCATGCTTGTCCTGATAAACAGCGTAGGATATTAACAATCTTTTTACATTTATTAACCATTTTTTCCAAATGAATCTTCCATGTCAGTTTTTCCACATCCCAAGAAACCTTATAATCTTCATTTGCTCAAGAGGCTGACTGTACAATTTTAAGGATACTGGTGTGATCTTATGCTTTTTTGAAAAACATATGACTTGTGTTTTTGACACTGATAATCTAAATCCCCATTTATTTGTCCATTTTTCCACTTCCTTAATTGCCTCTTGCATTTTTGATTTAACGTAAGATTCATTACGGCCTCTAAACCATAATGCTCCATCATCAGCATACAGGGATTTTCCAATTTTCTGGTCAATATTTGAGAATATATCGTTAATCATAATATTGAATAATAATGGGCTACATACACTACCTTGTGGAGTTCCGTTCTCTACTGTATATATCTCAGAAAATTCTGCACCTACTCTTACCTGAATATTCCTATTAAACAAAAAATCCAAAATCCAATTGTATATTTTACCACCAATTCCTAATCGTTGTAATTTAATTAATAACCCTTCTTTCCAAAGCATATCATATGCTTTCTCTACGTCAAAGAAAACTGCTATTACCACCTCCCTATTAGTCTGCGCTTTCCTAATATCGGATTCTAAACATAATAATGAATCCATTGTACTTCGCCCCTTACGAAACCCACTCTGATATGGGGAAAAAAGGTCATTGCTTTCTAAATAATGGGTCATTCTATCTGTAATTATTCTTTCCATTATTTTACACAACTGCGATGTTAAGGCAATTGGTCTATAACTAGACGGGTCAGACGGGTTTTTCCCTGGCTTTAAAATGGGTACTATAATTGCATGTTTCCACACTGATGGAAGCTGACCAATTTCCCAAATTTTATTAAAAAAATTTAGTACTATTTCTAATGTCCCATCTGTCATATTTGCTACCATTTTGTAACATACCATGTCTTTTCCTGGAGTAGTCTGTTTTGCATTAAGGACTGCTTTTTTCAACTCAAACATATTTAAAGGTACATCTAATGGATTTCCCGAATCTCCTTTCTTTTTTAAAACATCTGGGAAACTTTCTAACACTTTCCTTCTGTTCACTTGTCCTTCCTTAGTGAGGTTCTCAGAACTATGCACTTTCCTAAATGTTTGAGCTAAAACTTCAGCTTTTTCTAAATTAGTAACTGCCACTTTATCACCACTATTTAATACAGGTAATTCATAATTCCTTCTAACTCCTCCCATCCTCCTTATCATTCCCCATATATCAGATAATTTCACATCCCTTCCTATATCATTACAGAATTCCCTCCAGAAATTGCGTTTTTGTGTCTTAACTGTTTTCCTAACTACTGCCTGCTTTCTTTTATACTCTATCAAAGCATCCTGAGAATGATATTTCTTAACATATTTAAAAGCTTTGTTTCTTGCTTTAACTGCTTTACTGCACTCATCATTCCACCATGGTACATTCTTACCTTTCCTATTTCCTTTACTTTTAGGTATTGTTTCCTCAGCTGACAATATTATTTCATTTACTAATACACTATTAAACTCATTTATTCCTATTTCTTTATCCTCATTTCTAAGTTTAAGACATTTTTCTGCACAAATGATCTTAAACTGTTCCCAATTCGCATTCTCTATTTTCCACCTTGGAATATTCTTAGTCCTTTCTTGACACGTCCCTGATCCAACTTTAATTAGAAAAGGGAAATGATCACTACCTATTGTAGTTTCCTTATCTACACTCCACGTACTAATACCTGCTATTGCACTGGATACAAAAGTTAAATCAAGTACTGATTTTGTATTGTTTATGCTGTTAAACCGTGTTCCCTCACCATTGTTAAGACATACCAAGCTTTTATCATCAATATATTCTTCTAAAGCTAAACCATTTGCATCTGTACTGTTACTTCCCCATAATGTATTGTGTGCATTAAAATCCCCACACCATATAACCTCACTGAGTGGTGATCCCACAATATTTTCCAAAATACTTCGCTCTATTTTCCCACAAGGATTATAATAATTTATTACATCTATAGAACCTTTACTTGTCCATATCCTTATGGTAACTGATTCATTCTTATCATTTATATTTATAATTTCATAGCTTAAACCATTTTGTATAAAAGTTACTAATCCTCCCCCTCTACCATTTTCTCTATCTCTCCTAACTGCTGAATATCCCTTAATGATAAAATCTAACTCTGATTTCAACCATGATCCTTGTACACATATTATATTTGGTTTCTCTTTTAACTCATCTACATATTTCTTAAATTCTTGGCCATTAGCTATTAAACTTCTAGCATTCCATTGTAGTATGCCTACATTTACCACCATTTAGTCTATACCAACATTGTGCTGGGTAAACTGAGTGTCTGTACTTAAGTTATCCCTAACTGTTTCCCAAACCATTCCTTTTATCCCCAAATATTTTTCAGCTGCTTTCACAATAATTTTAATCCTTTCGGTACGACTCGTTGTCTGTGCAGAACAGTTGATAACTTCAACCATAAAAATCACAAAATCATGTTTGCTGACAACTAAATTGTCTTTCCTTATCTCTTCATCCTCTTCATTTATTATGTCATTTCCAATGCCCTCATTTTGTTTTGGTATTACATTCACTCTGGGGACCAGCTTTACTGCTTCAGAGTAGCTAATGCCTTCAGTTACCTTAATTCTTTGTACCTCTTTGGCTCTTTTACTAAATTCACAACCCTGGTATGCTGCACTGTGCTCCCCTCCACAATTGCAGCATTGATTGCGAGCTTTGTCACATTCATCATACTCATGGTCTCCTCCACACTTACTACACCTCTTTTTTCCTTTACATACAGCCGCGATATGCCCAAACCGTTGACATTTATAACATCGAAGTGGTGGAGGGATGTACAACCTAACCACATAACTCATAAAACCAACAAAAACCTTATCTGGTAAAGTTTCTCCTTCAAACATAAGCATAACTGATAAGCTGTCGCAAATGTCTCCAAATCTCTTAGTTTTAAGTCTTTTAGCTTCGCATACTTTGGCCTGCTTAATGTTTGCTATTATAGCATCCGTCTCTACATTTACCGGAATGCCTGTAATGACTCCTCTGACTAACTTTTTGTCATTAGCCTTTGAACATTGCACTAGTTTACCGTGAATTTTACTCATCTTAACTGCTTTTTTGAGTTGTTCTTCGTTTTTACAAAACACCAGAAGTTGTCAATTTCTTAATATTTTTGCACTCCTTACCTCTCCAATTTCTTTACTTAGACCTTTTGTAAGTTGTATCGGATTCCACTCTCTGAACGTGGTACCTTCTTGCCCCAACTTAACAAATACCTTATATTGTTCCCCACCATACTTTAAAGATGCACTTTCACCACAGTCAGTTGTATTATTCTTTTTCTTTTTATTTTGATTAATATTCCACTCTTCTTTACCCTCGCTGTCTTCCACCTCTCCAATGCTCCCCACCTCTCCTGTCTCACTTACTACTCCGTCACTTCCTTCCTCCATCTCCTGACCATTCCCAGCCCAGCTGTTGCCATCCACCTGACACGGAGTCAGTTTCCGTTTGCGCTGACGTCCACCCGCCATTTCCTCCCTCCTTGTTCCTCTTCCTGTGCACAAGTTAGAATAATGACGTATCAAAACCGAAACTCAACCGTTGCCCGATCTCGCGAGCATTCGTGAAACAGGTGAAATATACTTGGAAACGGCTCCAAATCTTCCAAAGTGTTTTGGAAATTTTATTTTTAGACTCAAACCAGCTGAAAAGGGAGTCAAAAAACTTAATGAATAAATAAATAAATCAAAGTAACTTTTACGGACTTTTAAATTAAATGTTCCCTCCTGGTGGAATGACCTCCCCAACTCAATCAAGGGCAGCTGAGTCCTTAGCCATCTTCAAGAATCGGCTTAAAACCCATCTCTTCCATCTTTATTTGACCCCTCTAACTTTAACACTCACTTTTCTCATTCTAATCTTTAAAAAAATATATCTACCTGTCCTTTCTAATCTTTTTGTATTATTATTTTTCATTTATTATGCCATTTTGTCTGTGTGTGTGTGTGCGTGTGTATGTATATATATATATATAATTTACATTCATGCCAATAAAGCAATATTGAATTGAATTGAATTATAAGACCGCTAACACTAGCTTGCTCTATTCTGTGTATTTCTATCCGTTTTCTTTTTATTTATTATATTATTTAAAAGCCCTTGCTACTGTTTTAACCTAACTGAGACTTGTTTTAGCACTTATATATCATTGCATTTTTGTTTTTGTTTTTGATTGCTTCCACTGTCCTCATTTGTAAGGATAAAAGCGTCTGCTAAATGAATAAATGTAATGTAAATGTAAATAAATAAATGAAATAATATATTTATTTATTTATGGAAAAACAATTAAAGTGGTTAATTCAGGTTTCCCAGGATATATATATATATGTGTGTGTGTGTGTGTGTGTGTGTATATAAATATATATATATATATATATATATATATATATATATATATATATATATACACAAGTTAAATTAAACAAATAAAATAAATCATTTTAATACATGTTAATACATTTTAATAAATCGTAGAATATTTTGAAATAACAACAACCAAAATAAAACGTTTACAAAAAAAAATTAAATTTTTTTTTTTTTGTTTATATGAAGTGAAAGTGACATTCAGCCAAGTATGGTGACCCATACTCAGAATTTGTGCTCTGCATTTAACCCATCCGAAATGCACACACACAGAGCAGTGAACACACACACACACACACACACTGTGAGCACACACCCGGAGCAGTGGGCAGCCATTTATGCTGCGGCGCCCGGGGAGCAGTTGGGGGTTCGATGCCTTGCTCAAGGACACCTAAGTCATGGTATTGAAGGTGGAGAGAGAGCTGTTCATGCACTCCCCCCACCCACAATTCCTGCCGGCCCGAGACTAGAACCCACAACCCTTCGATTGGGAGTCCGACGCTCTAACCATTAGGCCAACATCAGAAAACCCTGAACATACAAAGTGGTACTTCAAGTAAATATATTAGGTGAAACTGGTTTAGCTTAATTGGCTTAGATTAATTGGAATAATTCTACACTGTAAAAAAAATTATTTTGATTTTTAACAGTAAAAGACTGTAAAAATGCTACAGTAAAAACGTGTAAATTGGTTAACTGTGAATTTTTAACTGTATTTTACTGTAAAATTACATAATATGTAATCACAGTTATTCACCATATATAGTATGGAAACTTACTGATAATCAATTAACAGGTTTTTACTGTAGCATTTTTACAGTCTTTTACTGTTAAAATCACAATCATTTTTTACAGTGCAGTGTATACAATGCATTGATAAATATGGCCATGCAATTTAAATGACATCTAAAGTCATAAAATATGAGTTTTTCACACTGCATCAGCAGTAATTCACGCAGACTCATATCTCAGATAAACATCATGTTTGACATTAAATATTTTAAGTCTTAGATAAAAGTTCCTAGAATCAGGATTTTATGCATCAGAAATGCAGTTGAGAAATGATTAACTTTACAGATACACACATACATCGGTCAGTGTGACCTGTAGGGTCTGGCTGCTATGAGATTGACCTTTGACCTCTCTACACTTCCTGATCTGCCACCAACAGGCCTGTCGCACAACTTGCCATTAAATATGTTTCAATAAAGAGAATCTAGTCCATGAATACATGTGTTTATTGAATATTGATATAGGTGAATAAAATTAGACTTAATTCAAAATTAATAATTTAATTTAAGAATTCAACAGTGCATTTATACAATGCATCACTGAATGGATTCATGCAAATAAGATGAAATTCTAATGAAAACAAATGCTAAAATCATCATAAAATATTATTATATATCTGTTGCAGAACTTCCAAATTAATTTAATTTAATTTAATAATTCATTTATACAATGCATTAATTAGATTAAATTAAATGTACTTTAATAATGCACTGATGAATGGTTTCATGTAAATTAGCTGATATTAAAATGAAAACAAATGCTAAATTCATCATTAAATATAAATTCCTATTATATATTTGTTGCAGAACTTCCCATTAAAACGTTTAATTTGTATCAAATTAAATTAAATTATTAATTTAATATAATTTAATAATCCATTTATACAATGCATTGATAAAATGTAATTAAATGTACTTTAATAAGGCATCGATGAATCATCTATGCAAATTAGCTGAAACTCTAATCAAAACCAATGCTAAAATAATCATAAAATATAAATTTGTATTATATATCTGTTGCAGAACCTCCCATTTAAATTATATTAAATAATTAAATAATTAATTTATACGATGCATTGATTAGATTAGATTAAATTAACTTTAATAATGCATTGATGAATGTTTCATGCAATGATATTCAAATGAAAATAAATGTTAAAATCATCATAAAAATATAAATTCTGATTATATATCTGTTGCAGAACTTGCCATTTAACTTTTAAATTAAATTAAATCAAATAATAAATTAAATTAATTTATTAATGCAATCGATGTGTATTCCAACGGTCAACGGTTCTCCAAAAAGTATGCAAAAAATGTGAACCTAATTTACTGGATCAAGTGTCCATATCTGAACCTGTGTCATTCAAATAATAGTAATAAACAAATAAAAATAATAATGCTATAACCTCTCTAACTGAGAGATAAATGTAATTTAAGGACGGGTCAATGTCTAAAGAAGTCAACAAGTGCGTCTGCCCTACAAGCACATGATGAGAATGTGTGATTAGAGAATGGCTGTGATTATGTCTGAATCATACACATATTGATGCATATCTGAAGAGGGTTGGTTACTGTGGTTTTATTCTGAGTGTGGGGTCAGCAGGACAGACTCAGTGTCTAACTGGAAACAGATCGATAGCTGTGCAGCTGAACACTGACACATTGATGACATGAAGGAGCAAAGCTCACATATAAACACACGTACAGTCAGCGCTGACAGAAACACAGACGCACAGCTGACGGTGAGTAGCTTCATCAGCATTCTCTCTGTTCCGGATAAATAAGATTCATATTCAGGGATTAATATATTAATGCAGAT